>NC_068356.1:16503830-16781330 GCF_020536995.1 Dreissena polymorpha
CCATTCATATGGGTTTGAGTCAAGGAGAGCCCAACTATGCCATTCAAACAACTAACATCATTAAATACAAAATGATAAATTCCGTTTATTTTTGACACAATTCTATGGGAAAATGAAAACTGTCTCAATGATGGATGATCGTTTCAAGCATTTTTTTTCTTAACCCATTTATGCCTAGTGGACTCTCCCATCTTTCTAAATTGGATCAATTTAATTCCAAAATTAGGGATGTCTAGTATATTTATTTCTATGTTTAGAAAATGTATAGCAGAAATTCCTTTAAACAAACAGCGCAGACCCTGATGAGACGCCGCATCATGCGGCGTCTCATCTGGGTCTACGCTGTTTTCCAAGGCCTTTTTTCTACACGCTAGGCATAAAAGGGTTAAAATATCCAGAATATAATATTTTTGTAGGCTTATTCTTGCGTCTAAATGTGTCACAAATATTTAATAAACAACGGGGGTAACTTCGATATATATTTGTTCAATAACATATTTTTATACCCAACTTGCCCATGTATGAAACGGGGTGGTTTTGAGAGAGGTATGCCAAAACAAGTAGCTCATTTTATTACAATCAACACAACGAAAAAAGTAGATTTGCCAATAAATCATTTTGTTTTCACTTGCGAACAAATAATTGTTCGACTTTTTTTACATTTCGTGATCAAAAAAACTATTTATATCGGGGTGTAATTGAACATGCAAGTGCAATTATATACCTCCTTTCAAATATTCAATGACGTAAAAAGAAATATGAATAAACCTTTTATAAAGTATTTCTTAATACCCAAATCGTTTCACCCAGAATTGAACTGGAACAAAACATAAAAAAGCACGATCGGGTGACATCTAGCGAACTACATCACGTCGCAGTATAGAAATGGTAAGTTTTTCATTAAAAATTTTTGTTAGTGAGTGGGATAGTTTATGAAATGGTACACGACGAGAACGTGTCTCATGCGAGGTAGTTAGATTATAGATTGTGCATACATAAAACCTTTGGATACTCCAATAGGCCTAATTTAATGGACCGTGCAGTGCCTATTAGATCAACTAGCGTCTTGGTAAGAGCCCTATGAAAAACAACAGGTGATCACCTTTTGGGGTACTTTGTATTAATTGAGTCGTGCTCTGAGAAAATTGGGCTGAATGCATGTGCGTAAAGTGTCGTCCCAGATTAGCCTGTGCAGTCCGCACAGGCTAATCAGGGACGACACTTTCCGCCTAAACTTGATTTTCGGTAAGGAGGGACTTCCTTGAATCTAAAAATACCATAAAAGCGGAAAGTGTCGTCCCTGATTAGCCTGTGCGGACTGCACAGGCTAATCTGGGACGACACTTTACGCACATGCATTCAGCCCAGTTTTGTCAGAACAAGACACAATTATACTTAAGAAAACCCGGGTTACTTTTAAGTAGTTACTGAGCCGACTTTTACCAAAAGAGTATGCTTACACTTTTTTGAATACTCTGCAGTATCTGATTGCTTAAAAAAGTATGATGCGAGAACGCTAACCTATGAAATATCATGAATGTAAAGAAATTGCATGATTTGAATCTTTTCCTTAAGATACTTTGTTAATACGGGTCCAGGACGCCACAGACAAATGCACGATGTGTAAACAGGAACAGATTGGATCATTCAATAAATTCTAGGTAGGTGTAAACGGGCTTCAGCAGATATATGGAATGCTCCTAACCGTATCAAAACGCAGACACAAATGTGATGTTCACTTCGTAAGCCAACGTTGCGTAAACGTGCTTAAATACTGGACTTAATCCAGCGTATTATGAATAACACTATAACAAATAGATAGTGTTATTTTATGAGAACAAACATTATCGGCAATAAATTACACGCTTTGAGAATATAACATTTGTTTAACTAATTGTAACATGCAAATAGCAAGCTAAACGTAATCGTTTAATATAGCCTTAAGATTTTTTTGCGAGTTCAATGTCTTTTTATATATACGTTTCTTACACTTGCCTGACATAATCCGGCCTTAGCGCATAAAAGGCATCAAACTAATCACAATGGCATTCGAAATTGCTTCGTGTTGCAACAAAGGACGGATATTAATCGGCGAAACAAGTAAAAGACATTATCAAAATAGAACAGAAATAATATTTTCACTTCAACAATACATGTTTGTAGTGATACAATGGAGCGCAGCACTTTTCATAGTATACGTAACCAGGGCACTAATCCAATTGTAATGCCGGTGGCTAAAATCCATCACGTTTTATTACGCAGAATTAATTGCTACTAAAATTGGAGGTAGAATATAAAAGTAAATCATGTAGATATGTAGAAAAATTTGCATTTACCTAATGAAAAAGTATAAAAGTCAGTTATCATTACTAACACATCACACTATATGCAGAAATAGGTTGCAAAAAGTGTTTGCAAAAAATTGATTAGAATAGTCGCTGACCCAAAAAAATACCGATTATAAGATTGGTATGAAGCCGTTTCAAAGTTTTGTTACAAAATAAGCAATAACATTGTTTTACCAAAAATGTAATGTTCCCGCTTTAACATAAAACCTTAACTTTATCTCAATAAGGAAGATGCCCTACATGAAAGTTAAATGAATACTTTTAAGCGAACTATCAATTTGTGTAAGTTGTAAGGCAATATCTTTACCGTCCTGAGCTAATGGTGATATACAAATTTGAAAAAACAACAACAGGTGGATGGACATTGAAATCACACCATGCTTACAAATTTAACCCGACAAATTTACTAAGCGATATGTATTGCCTTACCCGGTCAATATCGTGTTACATACGTTCAAATTCACTTTCAATCTCTAGTGCTACTTTCTTTGTATTAACATTATTACTCATGTGGTACTTTGTACGTTTGCATGTTGCTTTTAATGGACAGGGCACTGCGTATTGTGGTGATACTTAAGCTAAATAATTGCCATATAAATGCGGCAAGTGTTATCGGTTTGACGATGATCTTTAACTGAAAATACACGCGCGTTCTTCACGTCGCAAGCTACTTTTAAAAAAAATGTTACAAAAATCATGTTTCGTGTATCTTAGTCGTATTGATGCGCTTGTACTGCTTTAATATGGGGTGAAATGATGCATCCTGAAAATCAACCTAGAGGCTATGCGCGGCATCACAAATGAGAGCGTCTGTTTTTGTATTTGCAAATTTCCGAATTTGAAATCATTTGGTACATCATATTCATTTAAATATGCTATTGTACTACAAATAAAATAGAATTGTGTCGTATATGGTTATTTTAAAGTATATTAATGTGTTTGAAATGTTTTATGCCCTTTATTTAATTACGTTACCTGTAACGAAATACTGGTTCGTGTTGCACGTTTGCAATCATTTGTATTAACTTAATTTGATGTTGTCAATTAAAGTCAGTAATTTAAGTACATAATACTATTAACAATTTAGATAAAAAATATGATATTACTGTGCGTGAATTTCTAATTATGGTTTACTTAAATAAATAAAAAAAAATGGTTAAACCTTTCAAAACATATTTCAATGTTCAATTTGAACTTAAGGAGTACTTAACATTCAGTAATATATAAATTGCTTAAAGAAACAATCGCCAAAATAAATCGTCATGTACCATATACATAAACAAAGCAATAAATTGTTAGAACATCTTTAAGGTTACATTACACTTAATCATTGTGTATCCCACCGTGGTCCTATTGCTAGAGTTCCTTTCCTCTTCTTAAATAAAAGCCATTTAACAATGTATTATGTATTCGTCTGGAGTACTGGTATGCCTTGAATTGGAAGCTTAATTGAAAGATGAAATTTGGGGGCGCGGTGGGGGTGTTTTCTATTTTATAGGGCTTTTGTCGAAATAAGGCCTCCGAAACACTGTTTTCTACGGTGGGTGCATTCGACAGCGATGTACTTTTTTAGAAGTTGCGAGACGGTGTGTTTTTGATTGCAATTATTGGAAGAGGACAGATCCATCTTTAAAATGAAACCACGTTCGGAAAAATTGATAAGTCGGAAAGGCAATACAATTGCTTTGAAAGATTTCGGTTTTATAATGTTACCCTATGGGCACCGGAATTAGTGTAATTTAACCTTAAATCAAGCAATTCTGACGTTATCGCATAAGGTTTACACCTTTAAGCACACATTTGCACTCGTTTTCGACCGTCTGTGAGATATACTGACGACACAGTATCGCTCCTACAGGCCCTTCGCTGTTCCCTGATGTCTAGTCTTCGTCCGTAACAGCAGTATCTTGGCCGAGAAAGTGGCCTGTGATGAACAAATACTGTTTTCATTTAATTTCACGATACCATATTGATCTTATTTCGACATCTGACGACCAAATATTAATGAATTCGTGTGTCGCTCTGTGAGTATGTGACGTCAATAGTTGATCTGCTTATCCAACATGGGCCGTTATTTCTTTCAAAAAGCTTGACCAGCTGGTGTAAAGTTTATTTCAAAGACCCGTTGATAAAGTGAGTCACGATCAATGAGGACTGTTCTGTTTGCTGAGGCACACTATGATGGTTCATCTGCGGTTAAAAGTGGCATATGAACATCAGCACGACAGTGTTGAAAAATCGTCATTTTATTGTCAGTTATACAAAGTGTCTGAAATAATGATGAGATTTAATCGTAAATCATTTCTGATATTCTTGGGCACAATGCATATTTTTTTGCAAGAAAGTATCTTTCGTTCACCTGTTTATGTACTTGCAGTCTGCTTATAGAAGTTTTTGTCAAAGCTATGTTTGGCTGTGAAATTATCTGCATGCAACTGCAAACCTAACGATTTTTTTCAAGCACCATAGGGTATAAAATTGCTACTTAATTTTTGCTCTGATATACATATGTTTTGATGTCATGTCTGAAGCATTCACGGTCTATTGAATGTTACTCACATTGAATTTCTGGATGACCTTGATGTGCGACATCTAAATTAAACAAACATTAAGAAATATAAATACTTACACAACAGATAAATAATTAAATAATTGCCTATATAAAATAAATTTTGTTTTGACTTAACAATACAATAAACACAGCACACTTAATACTATACACACATGCAATTTTCGAAACTTAAAATGTATTCAATATATATTTATCGATTTACCTCAATAAATATTAAATTTACTTAATTTAAAATGGTCTTCACTTGAGCGAATGTTATCATACACGTGGATCAATAGTGCGATAGAAAAAAATGGATCGTTAAGATCAAAACATTTAGGACATTTCTTTAACCTTATTTCACAAGTTTTAAAACAGCCTTGGCCCGTTAATACGTTGCACATATAATTATATGAGCATCTCTTTTGGAAAACTGGGCTAAGTGCATGTGCGTAACGTGCGATCCAAAATTAGAATGCGCAGTCCCACAGGCTAATCAGGGACGAAACTTTCCGCATAAAACTGGACTTTCGTTAAGAAGACACTTAATTTAAACGAAAAGTTCCATTAAAGCGAATAGCGGAGTACACATGATACTCTGGAATTACACTTAACGCACAGGCATTGAGCCCTGTTTTCCATGAATGAGTTGAATATTGCGGTAATTGTATAATGCCTGATATGTGGTGTATAAAAATACAGCTGCTTGGTTTTTAGTCTCTAATAAGAATATACATAGTTTAATGTCTGTTATCTGTTATCAGCGAATACGAATAATGTCACTTTTGAGTATGGGTAAGGAATTACTAGTTACATTTTATGTTGACCAGCCCAGAAAAAAGGCCGGCGTATTTCACAACAGAATGAGTAGTAAATCTTTTCACAACCTACATGGTGATGATGATAAATCCGATAACGGTGCCGATGCTGCTGTTGAAGATGATGACCATGATGATGCAAACCCCGATTGATATATATTGAGCACTATGCCAATATATTGGCCCTTTCTGTAACATCAATATCCATCACCTACGCTGTGAGACACAACACCATCGTAGATTGAACATGTACAACGGATGTCTTTTTTTGTCACACAATATACTTTAAAAGTTAAATTTTATTGAAACAATGACGATCACGCGATAATAAGATGACGATAACCCGAAGACAAGACAGCACGATGGCGATTACGCGACAACACGACGGTGCAAAAGAACGATGCGGATTACGCGACAGAACGATTATGAAGAGGCGATACTACGACAGTACGATGATGATCGTTATTGTACTGTCGTGTATTACTAATTGTACTGTCGCGTTATCGTAATCGTGACGCCTTCCGGTGTGAATGCGCAGGCTTACGAGAAACAAAACCACCGCGTATTTGAGGTATTTTTTTACCAGTGACGCAATAGTTTGATAAACATTAACCGGTTAATCTAATATAGCAACCGGTTAACCGAAAAACGTAAAAATGTTTAAGAATCTTATATAAGACAGTGCAATTACATGTAGATTTAAAAAATGATAGGACTTTTATATCAGCTCACGTTTGAAACGTAAGTCGCCATATCATGTTCATGTTTATCTGCATAGGGTGTATACGAATTTTCATTCGTAAAGGCATGAAAATAAAACATTAGCTGATTATAAATGTAATTTTAAAATGTTGTTTTGGATGGGCACACTTGTGTTTGTATCGTTTTAATGTCATTTTGAATAAGACTTTACTCGCTGTGAAATTTCTTTGCGGGATCTGTAATGTTATGACCCGCTAAGAAATTTATTCAGCGAGTAAAGTCGAGCTGTAGAGCGAATATTAATACTATACAAACGCTAATCAATTTCTTGCCGAAATGGCTAGAAAGTGAACGGCGTTGTAACAATTTATATAAAAAATAAAGGGAATAAACGGCGAAAACACCTGTCTCGACATGCACCACGCCATATTGTTTGTCGCGTGATTTCCCGCTCTGTAAGAGCCTATTTGGAGTAAGAGCCTATTTTGAATAAGCTCCGGCCACTAATTCAATAATTTTATTAGACCTTTTTCGAGTAGGATCAAACACAGCGTTATTTAAAAAACAACAGTTGTTTCACTTTTGGTTGTCTACTGCGAGAAAATTTCGAATAAAATTTAAATTACCGCGACTTTCGACTTAAATACAACTAAATTTCTACAAATGGCTCGCCTACGGCATCAATTGAAAGCTACTTAAATAATAAGCATTAACAATGCAGCAAGGACCCACTCAGACTTGTAGAAACTTAGTTTATGCACCATAAACAATAAAGCGATTTGCTAAAATAGCCGAAATGTTGTTGACGTAAATGTGATAAGAAAAACAATTTAAATGAAAAGTATATATTAAACAACAATATTGAAATGGTTTAATATCATTATTAACAATGCACCACTGGCAATACAATATACAGTCATTAAAATCATAAAAACAAGTTTTGACCTTATGTCGATCAAGATAGTCAAATGATTCTTTCATATTTTATGAAATCTTATAGGCTTTTCATTAACATTTTTGGTTTCGGGCGCCAAAGCAAAAATCTATAACAGGTCCCATATCTTCAAATAAATTTCTTCAACACAAAGGAAACAACAATGTTGATTTAAAATATTGTACACATTAATGTTCAAAATGTATGTACTGGCTAGACCGCCATGAGAAGGCCACAGACTCACTAACGACGCAATGTAAAACACAATGGTGTAGTTAGTGTCGTAGAAGATACGTCAATAATGAAGTGTTGGCAATGTGACGTCGCCGATAGTCGATTAAGCCAACTTCCAATATCTTGTTCAGATCGACCGATGTCAATGCAGTGACATAGCAACGTCCTTGGCAATAACTCAGACCTTCTCGACCCATAGGGCATCTGTCTTTCCCTGACCTTTCTTTCCCCGTATGTTTTTTTTTTAATAACAATTATTGCCATGTTCATAGAGAGGACGCACATCCTGTGTGATGTGAGGTATATGGATGTGTCATGTTGGTAAATCTACTTTAGTCTGCGCAGATGTATTTATACGGCACATAAGTACGTTTTATGTTCCTGCAAAAACATGAATATGAGTGTTGATATTTGTATAATCATTTTCTTCATTCAATAAATGATTTAAAACGATACCAAAGCATCTGCTTTTCGTGCTGTAATGGGTGCGGTCAGAATAAAAATCAGTGAGCCACAACGGCGAAACCATAGGGGCATGATACCCCAAAATGACATATAAAATTATAACGTTATTTATTACTTCATATTACTGGGACTGTGTTGATTATTTAAGCATGATTATTTTTTTTCCGAGCTCACATATTTTTAATAAAGAAACATCTTATATTTATTATGAAACCCAAGCAACTGCTATATTATTTATATTTAACTAAAAGCTAAACGATCCAACCCCTGTGAGAAGTAGCAAAGTCAGTGCACGAATAGCTCGTGCATTTTTGCAATTATGTGTAATAATGACATGGGCATGGTAATGTTTGAAGTACATTGCATCGTATTGCTCTCTGTGTTTCCGACTGTGTAAAAAAGAATAACATGCTTGAAAGACAAACACATTAACAAAACCATTTGATTAAAATTTGTTTCTTTAGGATGACTGTTGTTCAGGTAAGTTAGATTTTTAAACATTTCGTTTCTATTTAATACCACATGTGCGTCGATAAACCAAAATGCAGCAGATAGACCAAACTGCAATGGCATCTGCAGTTGGGTGGAAGTCGCACATTTGAGTCGTGTTCTGAGAAAATTAGGCATAATGCAAGTGCGTAAAGTGTCGTCCCAGATTAGCCTGTGCAAACCGCACATGCTAATCAGGGACGACACTTTCCGCTTTTATGACATTTTTCGTTAAAATGAAGTCTCTTCTTAGCAAAAATCAAATTTAGGCGGAAAGTGTCGTTCCTGATAAGCATGTGCGGACTGCACAGGCTAATCTGAGACGACACTTTACGCACATGCATTATGCCCAGTTTTCTCAGAACACGACTCATTTATATTCTTTACTCCATTTAAATTCTTTATGTTCACAGGTATGAAGTGATTTGCGACACTTTTATGTATGAACTTACTTGCAATACATGCGTTTACAAAAAAAAACAAAAACAAGTTAATTGGGTTTGCAAATTAAACATTTTCGAAATAATGTAACTAATATCTGATTTTCATCGCATATCTCACCGAGTTTTTAAGTGATCTATTTTGATGGTCATTTATTTGGTTATTAAACGATTCTGTGTGGGTTTCTGGTTGTAAATAACTTGTGTCTTGGAATAGTGTGTATGAATAAAGCCGATCTGTTTAGAAAACGAATATGTCCATCGAATTTTTTTTTAGCAAAATGGATATGTTTTACAACGAAATGTTGCTTTGAGTATGTGTGTGTTATAAGTGCATGGCACTTATATTTTTTTAGCAATTACAAACACTTTTGGCAAATAAACAACAAATAAAGCAGCTATTAATACCACTATGGCTTGACCAAAATAGAGATTTCACACATTTTTGCTCAATTTAAATGAACACTTCGTTTTTGACAATCGCATAGGTTTCTTCTACATCCTCGAGTATATTCATAACAATGACCACAACTCTTTGCCGTAGCGAGTCGTATTCATGCATCCGTTTATTAATGACCGAAATTTAAAATGTAAAAACTAACATGGAATACCGTACATTAGTTTTATTAAAAAGTGTTACATGTACTACTAATTTCGACATTTGTGTCTGCGGCGTCGTGTATCTGTTGTAAGTTTGGTTTCAGCGAGTACACGTACAAGTATATTAGTCGCGTTCTGAGAAAACTGGGCATAATGCATGTGCGTAAAGTGTCGTCCCAGATTAGTCTGTGCAGTCTGTACATGCTAATCAGGGACGACACTTTCCGCCTAAATTGGATTTTTGCTAAGAAGAGACTTCATTTAAACGAAAAATGTCATACAAGCGGAAAGTGTCGTCCCTGATTAGCCTGTGCTGACTGTACAGCCAAATTAACTTTATAAGATCGTGTTTTGTGTGTACTTATTATAAAACAAACACGAAACTATTCATATTTTGTACGTTGGTTAAAGCCACACACCTTGAAATGAAAAACATGCTAATCAATACATATAGATGCAATTTGAAAGTGTGCAAAATTGTTATTAAATCTATAGCCTAGTTAGCAAGTAATTTTTTATGCCCCCGGATCGAAAGATCGGGGGTATATTGTTATTGGCCTGTCTGTCTGTCATTGTGTCCGTCATTGTATGTGTGTGTCACAAAACTTTAACCTTGGTTACTTTTGCAATATTGAAGATAGCAACTTCATACTTGGCATGCATGTGTATCTCATGGAGCTGCACATTTTGAGTGGTGAAAAGTCAAGGTCAAGGTCATCCTTCAAGGTTAAAAAAAATATCATTGTATTTTTCGTTCCTAAAACTTTAACCTTCGTTTAAGTTTGGTCATAACTTTTTGTATATTGAAGATAGCAACTTGATATTTGGCATGCATGTGTATCTCATGGAGCTGCACATTTCGAGTGGCTTAAGGTCAAGGTCATCGTTCAACGTCAAAGGTCAAATTTATGGCTTCAAAGCGGCGCAATAGGGGGCATTGTGTTTCTGACAAACACCTCTTGTTTTTTGTTTAATTTTAAAATCGAAAATAGGATTTCTAAACTTATACGTCCATTTCGACAACCGCGATTATATTTAAGTTTAAAGCGCAAAAAATCTCTAATTGAGATAGATAAATTAAATCTATAGCCTAGTTAGCAAGTAATTTATTATTTTTCAAACGGTACCGCTTTTAAAACCGAAAGTAGTATTTCTAGACGTATACGTCCATTTCGATAAACGCGATTATTTTTAAGTTTTAAAGCGCAAAAGAGACGGATTTCTACCTTGTAACCACCAGACATACTCTAATTGGCATAGATAAAATATGTTTCTTCTTTAACCTTAAATTTACTATGCCATGTATTTCATTTCAAGGTGTGTGGCTTTAAATAAGATCAGCATTGAAGGAAACTTATCTGGCAGTAAAACACAATGTATTCAGACTTAATATCTGAGTACGCATTAGCATAGTTTTGATGTGCGAGCCCATCCGTCCGCCATGCCAGCCATACTATGCCAATGCGAGCCCATCCGTCCGCCATGCCACCCGTACTATGTCAGTGCGAGCATATCCGTCCGCCATGCCACCCGTAGTATGTCAGTGCGAGCCCATCCGTCCGCCATGCCACCCGTACTATGTCAGTATAGAGCCCATCCGTCTGCCATGCCAGCAGTACTATGTCAGTGCGAGCCCATCTGTCTGCCATGCCACCCGTACTATGTCAGTGCGAGCCCATACGTCCGCCATGCTACCCGTACTATGTCAGTGCGAGCCCATCCGTCCGCCATGCCACCCGTACTATGTCAGTGCGAGCCCATCCGTCCGCCATGCCACCCGTACTATGTCAGTGCGAGCCCATACGTCCGCCATGCCACCCGTACTATGTCAGTGCGAGCCCATCCGTCCGCCATCAGTTGCTCATTACACCATTTCATTAAATTCATATCAACCTCGTTGTGACCTTGATATTGACCCAAATTTAATTGAAAATGAATATGCTGTAGACTTTTGGGTGGTATAATTCGGCAAAGTAAAAGAAACTATTAGACCCTCCGACTAAAGTACGTAATGAGGCAAACCAGTGATTTTATAATTTTGATTTTTTTTTTAAATTGCTAACTAGCTCCCTAAATGCTTATGTTGTACACATTCCATCAGAATGAAATACATTACAGTATTCCGATTTAAAGGACCCGGTTAAGGTTGTATTATACTTCTCAAAATTTGCTAAGGATCACTTTTTATTTTCACATTATCTTCAATTTTGGATTACGTTCATTTTAAATTGTTATTTTGCAGGTTTTGATATTAGAAGGTGTGTTTTAGATTTTACTTTTATGTATTGATTTATCATTGATGCGTGACGCTGGCTGAATCTAGCTAAGGGTGAACTTCAAATAACATACCATCGGGAGTTCGTGGGTTCGCTCCCTACTCGGGGAGCAATCTCATTATCTCCTCCACAGACACCAAGTACTGGTTCTTCCCAGGAAACGGACTCAACAATGTCCACATCTGCCTATAATAGGCCTTCCTGTAATAGTCAGCAATTGACTGTAGGAAGTACGAAGTAGAAGAAGAAGGAAAGTGATCCTTAGCAAATTTTGAATAGTATATTATTACTCGAATACTCCGATGGTAAACATCAACAAAATTCAAACAGTTTCAATGCCAGTAATAATTAAAAGAATTGTCTATCAGCGCTGTTCAAGAAAATTCCATAGTAAAATATGTTGATTCTTTATTTTAGAAAACATCGTTAACATATGGGCCACTTCGTGCGAAAATGGGTTTTATGACATATGCGGTTAGCGTTCATCCATATCAGTTTGTGTAATCGATGGTTAACATCAACAACATTCAATCAGTTTCAATGCGAGGAATAGTGAAATGAATTGCCTGTCAGCGCTGTTCAAGAAAATTACCTTGTAAAATATGTTGATTCTTTATTTTAGAAAACATCGTTAACATATGGGCCACTTCGTGCGAAAATGGGTTTTATGACATATGCGGTTAGCGTTCATCCATATCAGTTTGTGTAATTGCACAGTCTGGTCAGGAGCTACGCTATCCGCTATAAAGTCATTCAAGGTCTCGCAGTCTGGTCAGGAGCTACGCTATCCGCTATAAAGTCATTCAAGGTCTCGCAGTCTGGTCAGGAGCTACGCTATCCGCTATAAAGTCATTCAAGGTCTCGCAGTCTGGTCAGGAGCTACGCTATCCGCTATAAAGTCATTCAAGGTCTCGCAGTCTCATTAGTGGACAGCAAAGGTAGCTCCTGACCACAATATGCGTATGCATATGACATACGACCTTTTTTCGCACGAAGTGTTATATCCTTCTTTCAGTCACACAAGGACACGTATACCGCGTTGCTCGACCAGATGATCACTGGGGAATGTTACACCGGCCGCCGTTTTCATCTCTTCTCTTCCACGAGACCATCCCTGATTGGAAAGCTGTTTATTATAAACAATGTGTCTAATTGCTTACACTTTGCGCATGCGTTATGCATATTGAACCGGAAGCATCCTGCCAGACGCAGAAGTCCGACCCTGCGTCATATCGTCATCATCTCCATACTAGTTCTCCTCACGAGTAAGTTGCCGTTCTTCATTTACACAATGCAGAAGGTGGGATGGTATACAGAGTTGGAGTTTCAACCATTTTCAACATTCAAGTAGCCGGGGTTTAATTTAGTACGAGTACTCTATTTTTAACTCTGCAAGTCATTCAATTTAAAATTCACACATGTTTATTTTCCGGGTCATTAAGTAGTCCAAATAATTAGACGTAAGCTACCCCGCTTCGATGTAAATCGACCTCATATTTATAGGAGTAGGTCATTAAGGAGAGTATCGTTTCAAAGTACCTTTAAATGCAACTTCGGCTTTTGTAAACTCTTGATTTATGGGGTCTGATGCAATTTTGTGATTATACATATTAAATTATACTGCTTATTTAATTATTAAATAATATTTTAACCAATATGATTGTTTTCTGAGCACACATAAACTCGTATGTATGCCTATACATGTATACATACATGTTGTTGTATACACATTTAATTAACCTGAGCGCACAGTTCATGATGAGCTTTTTAAGTCGCCTAATTGTCCTTTGCTTATCATTCATGTTTCCGTCCGTGTGCCCGGGGTCAACATTTCCATACAACACGTTGCAAAGTTTTATAATTTGTTTCCCATACCCCGGAGAGACAGTAATTGGATTTCCCTTTTACAAAATTCTTAAAATCAACAATTGCACATATATTGATTAGTCTCCAAAAGCCATAATAATTATAAAACGTAAACGATTTGAAAACTTTCTGCTCTGAACCGTACGGCGCAGAGCTTGAAATATTAAAACAGTGACATGCTGTAGAGGTCATCTGCAACGTTGGTAATTTCCATCCTTGAGAACCAAACTTGTCACATTCTGAGGCACGTTTGGACTATACAGAATACATAGCAAGGCTCGCGCTTCCGGCGTTCTAAGCCTCGCAACATAAACTTCTCTGTATTCAACGCTAACCTAGTATTCTATTTTTATCCCATTTTCACCGCGACATTGACGGTATAACACGTTGTGGGATATACTTGCTTGTATTCAACACTGTGGAATATACCTGTCGCGTGCACGGACTACTTTTTAAATGACGTCATGCGATATGCGCTAAAATTAGGTCGATATTGTTTGGTTCATTGATCGAATTTTAAGGTCACCCATTAGAAGAAAATGTGCACATTTTGCAAAAAAACATATATCTGACATATTCACCAAAAGAAATGTTGAAATAAAATATGAAATTACACGATTTTTGTTTTGTTATTTTTTTATTTATAACAAAGTCGACAAAACTTAAGCTTCAAAATTATACGACCTTCAACCTTTAAAACTAGTCATATGACATAATTTTTCGCCATCCGTATAATGAATCAGCTGATTGATGGCGTCATAAAATGACATACTTATTGCGTCATTTTCCCCATTTTTTTGACGATTTATTATAAACGCGACTTATTTCACATTTTTTCTACATGTACTGTATGTCGACATATCTGAATTGTCAATTGATCACATTTTCCTTATTTCGTGTAATGTGCATTTTTTATAACCAAAGCATATACTTTTGACATTTAACTTAAATATTAAGAATGTACAACAAGCCATACACATATCGCACAGTTCATGAATAATCTGCTATATTTGCTTTCCTATTTAATTCACGTTAGGCATAGAGCTGTGTAAAGTATAAGATGGTAAAAATAGCACCACACTGGAATTGGGAACGTCCCATTTTGTACACGGGTATTTTCTACTTATTTATCTGTTGTGTACTGGAATGTTTTCCATTCTTTGTGTATTTATATATAAAATTATTTTCTCGTACAATAAGGGCATTTACCATAGATAAATAAAACATTGTGCAAGTTTAAACATAATTATGTTTGTATGCAGAAATCTGCAAATGCAACCGAGTTTACCAACGGCTATTATTAGATAAACTGCTCCGGTTCATTTGAACAGCAGTAATGTAGAGTACATGACGTAGCGTGTGACGAAGAAGAAAGTTTATCGCGTTCATAAACTCATTTGAATAAAGTGATAGAATGGCATAAAGGTCTTTATTTAACTATGCTAAAATAATTATTAAAGACCCTAGATGCAAAATCGTCAATTATTGAGTTAAATGGATTATTAGATGGATTTTAAAGGATAATTAAAGGTAAGATACTAGTTCTTACGTGTTTTGATTTTTGTTTGTACTTTTGTCGTTCCCTGTTCTCGGGGAAATGATTTTAAAGGGGCCTTTTCACAGATTTTGGCATTTGTTTAACTTATTCATTAAATGCTTTATATTGATAAATGTAAACATTGGCTCGTAAAAGCTCCAGTAAAAAATCAAGAAAAAAAATTAAAAAAGGAAAAGAACATTGCCCGGAGCAGGTTTCGAACCAGTGACCCCTGGAGTCCTGCCAGAGTCCTGATGTAAAAACGCTCTTGCCTACTGAGCTATTCCGCCGAGTACACATTTTTGACGTATTTTATACCTTATATAAGCAATCTTTGTAGTTTCACAAAATTTAACGACAAAAACAGAACTCTCCAAATTATTCAATCGTTTCGCGTTGCAACGCTTTATAATTTTTAGGTTTTAAAATCATCAAAAGATGCATATAATGGCTGTATTAGAGCATGGTTAATGTTCAGTATTACTGTTTCCTCACAAATATCATAACTAAAACGAAAACTTACGAATCTGAAACAACTTTTTTCAATTTTGTCAATTTACCAAAGCGTGAAAAGATCCCTTTAACATGGGCGCCATTGATGCATCGGATCACACACGGCATACCCATAACATTATATAACTAGAAATGGCGCGGCAGAGGCCGACGCGTATCCCCACGCCGAATGTTTGACCTAGGTGTGCCCCAGGGTTGGTAATGGGGCCATGCATAGCTGAGATTGACCGTATTGTCATAAGAGAAGTTCATCATCAATAAGAAGTGAATTGGTGTAGAAATGAAGAAGTTATAGTAAAAGGCAATTTTGGGTGGGTGTGACATATGTGGGCAGGGCGCCCCAGGGTTGGTAATTGTGCCATGCATAGTTGAGATTGACCGTATTGTCATAAGAGAGGTTCAGTATCAATTTGAAGTGAATCGGTGTAGAAATGAAGAAATTATAGTAAAAGGCAATTTTGGGTGGGTGTGGTCTATGTGGGCGGGACGCCCCAGGGTTGGTAATGGGGCCATGCATAGTTGAGATTGACTGTATTGTCATAAGAGAAGTTCAATATCAATTTGAAGTGAATCGGTGTAGAAATGAAGAAATTATAGTAAAGGCAATTTTGGGTGGGTGTGGTCTATGTGGGCGGGGCCCCAGGGTTGGTTATGGGGCCATGCATAGTTGAGATTGACCCTAATGTCATAAGAGAAGTTCAGTATCAATTTGAAGTGAATCCGTGTAGAAATGAAAAAATTATAGTAAATGGAATTTTTTGGTGGGTGTGGCCTATGTGGGCGGGCGCCCCAGGGTTGGGATTGGGGCCATGCATAGTTGAGATTGACCCTAATGTCATAACAAAAGTTCAGTATCAATTTGAAGTGAATCCGTGTAGAAATGAAAAAATTATAGTAAATGGAAATTTTTGGTGGGTGTGGCCTATGTGGGCGGGGCGCCCCAGGGTTGGGAATGGGGCCATGCATGGTTGAGATTGACCGTATTGTCATAGGTGAGGTCCAGTATCAATTTGAAGTGAATCGGTGTAGAAATAAAGAAGTAAATGTAAAATAACCTAAAAAAATGAGTGATAATTTCTGACGCGGCCCCACCCCAACCCCTATAACTTTTGACCCAGGGGTCAGATCAAAATTCCAAATAGTGCAGGGTCGCACATATGCTCATAGCTACCATGTGTGTAAATTTCAAGGTTCTAGTGCTTTTAGTGTAGGAGGAGATAGTGGCCAGGACGGACGGACAGACGGACGGACGGACGGACGGCGGAGATCACCACAATATCCCCACCTTTTTTTCAAAAAGCGTGGGGATAAAAAACACGTTCTGCGCGTCCTTAAATTCGTCGTCCGAAGTCGGAAAACGTATTGCCCTGTATATTTTGTCAAATAAAGTGTCAGTCGCTGCAATTGTCTGTTTACTCGTCAAAATTGTCAAGGTCTTCGATAGCTAAAGAAACTTCAGCGTACAGTTTATTTAGTAATGAAAGACCTGTACAAAGCCGCGCCAGTCAAAAATCATAAAAAGCGACATTTAAAGTTATGGTAGCCAGAACTAGGTCGTCGATGGTGTACATGTATGTTGACATCGACAGCATTTTGTCAGGAGCAATCGCCGCCATATTGGATTTGATCATTTTCTTTCGAAAATAAAATGAATTATAGTAAAGTAAAATCTTCTTTTCGCGGTCGTAATGTGTTAAAATTCGCATACTGCGTAAAATTGAATGTAGGCATATGGTGATATTTTTTACTTGTTTTACAGTTTGTGTGTGAATTTTTTAAAGACTATTTTGCGTACCAGAACAAATACATGTATATCACTACGCATGGTTACATTTGTTAGATTTTAAGCGCTTTTATGACTGAATTAAAATTATTGTTAAGGTTATTAGATCTATTTATGTTAAATGTCACGTTGAAAAAATCAAATGGGATATAGCAAATGCGCATAAATGTGAAATGCAAGAAAACGGATTTAAAGCATGTGCGTAAAGTGTCGTCGCAGATAAGCGAATCAGGGACGACACTTTCCGCCTATACATCAACAGAAAGGGCCAGTCGTGTCGTATTTATATTCGCAACGTTTGGTTTTCGTGTTTCGTAACATCGTATCGCCACGTATCGCCACGCGCTTCGCCATTTTGAATTCAGTATGCGCAAAAGAAAGCAAATACACTAACACGTGATATAGTGTGACGAAAGTCCCCAAATGTGTATTCAGCAAATGCGAACTTGACAAGAACAATATTGTTTTAAATTATGTGTAAAAAACCTAAGGAAAAAACAACAACCTGTTAAAAAATCGTTTAGGGCTTAATTTCATAAACTATATAATATATTAACATACAAATTCATAGGTATATAGGTATCAAAGCGGCGAAATGCCATGCACAAGAACCACAATCATACACTTTCTCTAGTTACACTTATTATCCACCGCCATAGGCAGAGGATACTGTTTTGGCGTTGCCCGTTCGTCCGTCTTTTCGTCCGTCTTTCCGTCCGTCCGGAGCCATATCTTGGAAGTGCTGTGGCGGATTTCATTGAAACTTGGTATGAGTATATATATGGATAAGAGGATGATGCACGCCAAATGTAATCGTACACCATCTGTTAATAACGGAGTTATGGCCTTTTGTGTCTTGAACAAATGCATTTTTGTGTGTCCGGAGCCATATCTTAGAAGTGCTTTTGCGGATTTCATTGAAACTTGGTATGAGTATATATATGGATAAGAGGATAAGGCACGCTAAATGGCATTGTACACCATCTGTCAATAACGGAGTTATGCCCCTTTGTATCTTGAAAAAAAAAAGCTTTTTGAGTGTCAAATATAACATTTTGTGTCCAGAGTTTTTTTTTACGTCACGCTATCATATATTCAGTTGATTTTTGGTATGTGAGTCTACCTAAGTTACCTACAGATGAAGTGTAGAATTCGTTCCGGTCCGTTGATTTTTGACGAAGATACGGCCTTTGACTGACCTCAATGTTTGCAAAGGGACGTAATAAGCTTTAAAGGCAAATAATTTGTATTGATCATTGTGCATATACAAGGTCATTTTGACAAGGGAAGTAATATTTTTTTAAAGAGATATAATTCAAGGTTTGAATTTCTATAAATAGAAAGTAAAAGGCACGGAGATATGAGACAAAGCGGATATAGAAATTTTCTCTATAATAACCGTTTTCCGGAAGCTTTTTATTCAACACTTTTAAATATATTTATATATATATTAGTATTGAGCTTATTTTTTTGTATGCGACATCAACATACATGCCTTACGGATGAAGTGTAATTTTCGTTCCGGTTTATTGATTTGTGCGGAAGTAAATGGCCTTTGACTTTGAAATTTTCTGTAAAATAACCGTTTTCCGTTTTTAAGAAACCCTGTCAGTTTCAGACTAAAAGAGCCGCCGAGGGACTTCAAAGCGCAGTAGGGGCATTGTGTATCACACACGCAGCTACTGTTTTGTGTATGATAAAACTTTTCAGGTCTATATCTCAGATACCACGTAAGACTTCAACATGAAACTTCATGGGTGTATTGATATTAATGAGGGGAAGTGCCATGCGTAAGAAGCACAAGCATTCACTTTCTTAAATAAGAGTTATTGCCCTTTGTTGTTTTTTGAATGATGGAACTTTTAATCGCTACAGCTTTAAACAATTACCCTACACATATTGTTTGACACACTCTATTAGGCGAAGGGTATCAATTCAACCAATTCAACGAATTTGCTTGTTGTTTGTGAGTAATCTTTGCGAGGGTTATAACAATATTTACAAACATAAATAAATGCATTTTATGCATGAATAATTACAGTATTTCATGCATATATAAATGTATAAATAAATATATATAAACAACTGCATTAATTCACACAGAAATACAAGCATACATTAACGAAAAACATACATGAATAATAGTAATAAAAAACAAATAAAACACGCAGAAAGGAAATTAAAGTACTAATCGATGTGGCAAAGTTGACAAAGAATTTTGTTGTCTATGTAGTTACCAAATGAAGAAGTATATTATACTATCAAATATCAAATTTGCACCGATAGGAATATTTTTCAGAACACGTGGGTGTAAAATGGAAACTCTAATACAATAAATAGTTTACAACATTAAGTTAAAAGAAGTATATGCATGCCGTATTATACTTACGCTGATAGTGAAGACGTGAATACCGTTGAAAGTATATATAAAAAGATATAAGACTTAAGATAAAAAACGTTCACCTTGACACATACGAATAACAACAAACAAAACGGAAAGATGTTTACATTTAAAGATAGCTATGGGGCCTTGGTAGAAGTAAACCATAGAGTTACGCGGAACAAGTTCCATAACCCGACACTTTTGTCTGCTATAGCACTATCTTGTACAAGAGCAGAGACGACAACTGGCGCAATAACAGATGTAACGACGGCCACAACTGGTACAGAAACAGATGTAACGACGGCCACTACTGGTACAGAAACAGATGTAACGACGGCCACTACTGGTACAGAAACAGATGTTACGACTGCCACTACTGGTACAGAAACAGATGTAACGACGACCACAACTAGTGCAGGAACAGATGTAACGACGGCCACTACTGGTACAGAAATCGATGTAACGACGGCCGCATCTGGTGCAGGAACAGATGTAACGACGGCCACTACTGGTACAGAGACAGAGGTAACGACGGCTAATACTGGTACAGAAATAGATGTAACGACTGCCACTAGTGGTACAGAAACAGATGTAACGACGACCACAACTAGTGAAGGAACAGATGTAACGACGGCCACTACTGTTACAGAAAGAGATATAACGACTGCCATTACTGGAACAGAAACAGATTTAACGTCGGCCGCATCTGATGTAGGAACAGATGTAACGACGGCCACTACTGGAACAGAAACAGATGTAACGACGGCCACTTCTGGTACAGAAACAGATGTAACGACGGCCACTACTGGTACAGAGACAGATGTAACGACGGCTACTACTGGTACAGAAACAGATGTAACGACGACCACAACTAGTGCAGGAACAGATGTAACGACGGCCACTACTGATGTAGGAACAGATGTAACAACGGCCACTACAGGTACAGAAACAGATGTAACGACGGCCGCATCTGGTGTAGGAACAGATGTATCGACGGCTATTACTGGAACAGAAACAGATGTAACGACGGCCACTGGTGGTACAGAAACAAATGTAACGACGGTCACTACTGGAACAGAAACAGATCTAACGACTGCCACTACTGGTACAGAAACAGATGTAACGACGACCACAACTAGTGCAGGAACAGATGTAACGACGGCCACAACTGATGTAGGAACAGATGTAATGACGGCCACTACTGGTACAGAAACTGATGTAACGACGGCCACTACTAGTACAGAAACAGATGTAACGACGGCCACTACTGGTACAGAAACAGATTTAACGATGGCCGCATCTGGTGCAGGAACAGATGTAACGACGGCCGCCACAGGTACAGAAACTGATGTAACGACGGCTACTACTGGTACAGAAACAGATGTAACGACGGCCACTACTGGTACAGAATCAAATGTAGCGACTGTCACTACTGGTACAGAAACAGATGTAACGACTGTTACTACTGGTACAGAAACAGATGTAACGACGTCCACTACTACTGGTACAGAATCAAATGTAGCGACTGCCACTACTGGTACAGAAACAGATGCAACGACGACCACAACTAGTGCCGGAACAGATGTAACGACGGCCACTACTGATGTAGGAACAGATGTAACGACGACCACTACTGATACAAAAACAGATGTAACGACGATAACAACTAGTGCAGGAACAGATGTAACGACGGCCACTTCTGATATAGGAACAGATGAAACGACTGTTACTACTGGTACAGAAACAGATGTAACGACGTCCACTACTGGTTCAGAAACAGATGTAACGACGGCCACTACTGGTACAGAAATAGATGTAACGACGGCCACTACTGGTACAGAAATAGATGTAATTACGGCAACTACTGATACAGAAATAGATGTAACGACGGCCGCATTTGGTGCAGGAACAGATGTAACGACGACCACTACTGGTACAGAGACAGATGTAACGACCGCTACTACTGGTACAGAAATTGATGTAACGACTGTAACTAGTGGTACAGAAACAGATGTAACGACGGCAACTTCTGGTACACAAACAGATGTAACGACTGTCACTACTGGTACAGAAACAGATGTAACGACGACCACAACTAGTGCAGGAACAGATGTAACGACGGCCACTACTGATGTAGGAACAGATGTAACGACGGCCACTACTGGTACAGAAACAGATGTAACGACGGCAACAACTAGTACAGGAACAGATTTAATGACGGTTACTACTGATGGCGGAATAGATGAAACGACGGTTAATACTGGTACAGAAACAGATGTAACGACATCCACTACTGGTACAGAAACAGATGTAACGACGGTCGCATCTGGTGCAGGAACAGATGAAACGACGTCCACTACTGGTACAGACACAGATGTAACGACGGCCGCATCTGGTGCAGGAACAGATGTAACGACGGTCACTACTGGTACACAAACAGATGTAACGACGACAACAACTATTGCAGGAACAGATGTATCGACGGCCACTACTGATGTAGGAACAGATGAAACGACGGTTACTACTAGTACAGAAACAGATGTAACGACGGCCACTACTGTTACCGAAACAGATGTAACGACTGTCACTTCTGGTATAGAAACAGATATAACGACGACAACAACTAGTGCAGGAACAGATGTAACGACGGCCACTACTGATGTAGGAACGGATGAAACGACGGTTACTACTGGTACAGAAACAGATGTAACGACATCCACTACTGGTACAGAATCAGATGTAACGACGGCCGCATCTGGTGCAGCAACAAATGTAACGACGGCCACTACTGGTACAGAAACAGATGTAACGACGGCCACTACTGGTACAGAAATAGATGTAACGACGGCCACTACTGGTACAGAAATTGATGTAACGACGGCCGCATCTGGTACAGGAACAGATGTAACAACGGCCACTTCTGGTACAGAGACAGAGGTAACAACGGCTACTACTGGTACAGAAATGGATGTCACGACTGCCACAAGTGGTGCAGAAACAGATGTAACGACGACGACAACTAGTGAAGGAACAGATGTAACGAAAGCCACTACTGATACAGAAACAGATGTAACGACTGCCATTACTGGTACAGAAACAGATTTAACGTCGACCGCATCTGATGTAGGAACAGATGTAACGACGGCCACTACTGGAACAGAAACAGATGTAACGACGGCCACTTCTGGTACAGAAACAGATGTAACGACGGCCACTACTGTGACAGAAACAGATCTAACGACGGCCACTACTGGTACAGAAACAGATGTAACGACGACCACAACTAGAGCAGGAACAGATGTAACGACGGCCACTACTGATGTAGGAACAGATGTAACAACGCCCACTACAGGTACAGAAACAGAAATAACGACGGCCGCATCTGGTGTAGGAACAGATGTAACGACGGCCACTACTAGAACAGAAACAGATGTAACGACGGCCACTACTGGTACAGAAAAAGATGTAACGACGGTCACTACTGGGACACAAACACATCTAACGACTGCCACTACTGGTACAGAAACAGATGTAACGACGACCACAACTAGTGCCGGACCAGATGTAACGACGGCCACTACTGATGTGGGAACAGATGTAAAGACGGCCACTACTGGTACAGAAACTGATGTAACGACGGCCACTACTAGTACAGAAACAGATGTAACGACGGTCACTACTGGTACAGAAACAGATTTAACGACGGCCGCATCTGGTGCAGGAACAGATGTAACGACGGCCGCCACTGGTACAGAAACAGATGTAACGACGGCTACTACTGGTACAGAAACAGATGTAACGACGGCCACTACTGGTACAGAATCGAATGTAGCGACTGTCACTACTGGTACAGAAACAGATGTAACGACGACAACAACTAGCTCAGAAACAGATGTAATGACAGCCACTACTGATGTAGGAACAGATGTATCGACGGCCACTACTGATGTAGGAACAGATGAAACGACGGTTATTACTAGTACAGAAACAGATGTAACGACGGCAACTACTGGTACAGAAACAGATGAAACGACGGCCACTTCTGGGACAGAAAGAGATGTAACGACGACCACAAGAAGTGCAGGGACAGATGTAACGACGACCAATACTGATGTAGGAACAGATGTAACGACGGCCACTACTGATGAAGGAACAGATGTTACAACGGCCACTACAGGTACAGAAACAGATTTAACGACGGCCTCATCTGGTGCAGGAACAGATATAACGACGGCCACTACTGGTACAGAAACAGATGTAACGACGGCCGCATCTGGTGCAGGAACAGATGTAACGACGGCCACTTCTGGTACAGGAACAGATGTAACGACGACCACAACTAGTGCCGGAACAGATGTAACGACGGCCACTACTGATGTAGGAACAGATGTAACGACGGCCCCTAGTGATACAGAAACAGACGTAACGACGACAACAACTAGTGCAGGAACAGATGTAACGACGGTCACTTCTGATGAAGGAACAGATGAAACGACTGTTACTACTGGTACAGAAACAGATGTAACGACGTCCACTACTGATTCAGAAACAGATGTAACGACGGCCACTACTGGTACAGAAATAGATGTAACGACGGCTTCTACTGGTACAGTAATAGATGTAATGACGGCCGCATTTGGTTCAGGAACAGATGTCACGACGACCACTTCTGGTACAGAGACAGATGTAACGACGGCCACTACTGGTACAGAATCAAATGTAGCGACTGTCACTACTGGAACAGGAACAGATGCAACGACTGTTACTACTGTGACAGAAACAGATCTAACGACGGCCACTACTGGTACAGAAAAAGATGTAACGACGACCACAACTAGTGCAGGAACAGATGTAACGACGGCCACTTCTGATGAAGGAACAGATGTAACAACGACCACTACAGGTACAGAAACAGATGTAACGACGACCGCATCTGGTGTAGGAACAGATGTTACGACGGCCACTACTGGAACAGAAACAGATGTAACGACGGCCACTACTGGTACAGAAACAGATGTAACGACGGCCACTACTGGGACACAAACAGATCTAACGACTGCCACTACTGGTACAGAAACAGATGTAACGACGATCACAACTAGTTCAGGAACAGATGTTACGACGACAACAACTAGTACAAAAACAGATGTAACGAAGGCAACTACTGGTACAGAAACAGATGTAACAACGGCCGCATCTGGTGCAGGAACAGATGTAACGACGGCCGCCACTGGTACAGAAACAGATGTAACGACGACAACAACTATTGCAGGAAGAGATGTATCGACGGCCACTACTGATGTAGAAATAGATGAAACGACCGTGACTACTAGTACAGAAACAGATGTAACGACGGCCACTACTGTTACAGAAACAGATGTAACGACTGTCACTACTGGTATAGAAACTGATATAACGACGACAACAACTAGTGCAGGAACAGATGTAACGACGGCCACTACTGCTGTAGGAACAGATGAAACGACGTTTACTACTGGTACAGAAACAGATGTTACGGCATCCACTACTGGTACAGAGACAGATGTAACGACGGCCACTACTGGTACAGAATCAAATGTAGCGACTGTCACTACTGGTACAGGAACCGATGAAACGACTGTTACTACTCTGACAGAAACAGATCTTACGACGGCCACTACTGGTACAGAAACAGATGTAACGACGACCACAACTAGTGCAGGAACAGATGTAACGACGGCCACTTCTGATGTAGGAACAGATGTTACAACGGCCACTAAAGGTACAGAAACAGATTTAACGACGGCCTCATCTGGTGCAGGAACAGGTATAACGACGACCACTACTGGTACAGAAACAGATGTAACGACGGCCACATCTGGTACAGGAACAGATGTAACGACGGCCACTTCTGGTACAGGAACAGATGTAACGACGACCACAACTAGTGCCGGAACAGATGTAACGACGGCCACTACTGATGTAGGAACAGATGTAACGACGGCCCCTAGTGATACAGAAACAGATGTAACGACGACAACAACTAGTGCAGGAACAGATGTAACGACGGTCACTTCTGATGAAGGAACAGATGAAACGACTGTTACTACTGGTACAGAAACAGATGTAACGACGTCCACTACTGGTTCAGAAACAGATGTAACGACGGCCACTACTGGTACAGAAATAGATGTAACGACGGCTACTACTGGTACAGAAATAGATGAAATGACGGCCGCATTTGGTGCAGGAACAGATGTAACGACGACCACTTCTGGTACAGAGACAGATGTAACGACGGCCACTACTGAAACAGAATCAAATGTAGCGACTGTCACTACTGGAACAGGAACAGATGAAACGACTGTTATTACTGTGACAGAAACAGATCTAACGACGGCCACTACTGGTACAGAAATAGATGTAACGACGACCACAACTAGTGCAGGAACAGATGTAACGACGGCCACTTCTGATGAAGGAACAGATGTAACGACGACCACTTCTGGTACAGAGACAGATGTAACGACGGCTACTACTGGTATAGAAATTGATGTAACGACTGCAACTAGTGGTACAAAAACAGATGTATCGACGGCCACTACTGATGTAGGAATAGATGAAACGACCGTTACTACTAGTACAGAAACAGATGTAACGACGGCCACTACTGTTACAGAAACAGATGTAACGACTGTCACTACTGGTACAGAAACAGATGTAACGACGACCACAACTAGTGCAGGAACAGATTTAACGACGGCCACTACTGATGTAGGAACAGATGTAACGACGGCCAATACTGGTACAGAAACAGATGTAACGACGACAACAACCAGTACAGGAACAGATTTAACGACGGCCACTACTGATGTGGGAATGGATGAAACGACGGTTACTACTGTTACAGAAACAGATGTAACGACATCCACTACTGGTACAGAAACAGAGGTAACGACGGCCGCATCTGGTGCAGGAACAGATGTAACGACGTTCACTACTGGTACAGAAACAGCTGTTACGACGGCCGCATCTGGTGCCGGAACAGATGTAACGACGGTCTCTACTGGTACAGAAACAGATGTAACGACGACAGCAACTATTGAAGGAACAGATGTATCGACGGCCACTTCTGATGTAGGAACAGATGAAACGACGGTTACTACTAGTACAGAAACAGATGTAACGACTGCCACTACTGTTACAGAAACAGATGTAACGACTGTCACTACTGGTATAGAAACAGATATAACGACGACAACAACTAGTGCAGAAACAGATGTAACGACGGCCACTACTGATGTAGGAACAGATGAAACGACGGTTACTACTGGTACAGAAACAGATGTAACGACATCCACTACTGGTACAGAAACAGATGTAACGATGGCCGCATCTGGTGCAGGAACAGATGTAACGACGGCCACTACTGGTACAGAAACAGATGTAACGACGGCCGCATCTGGTGCAGGAACAGATGTAACGACGGCCACTACTGGTACAGAAACAGATGTAACGACGGTCGCATCTGGTGCAGGAACAGATGTAAAGACGGCCAATACTGGTACAGAAACAGATGTAACGACGGCCACTACTGGTACAGAAATAGATGTAACGACGGCCACTTCTGGTACAGAGACAGAGGTAACGACGGCTACTAATGGTACAGAAATAGATGTAACGACTGCCACTAGTGGTACAGAAACAGATGTAACGACGACCACAACTAGTGAAGGAACAGATGTATCGACGGCCACTACTGTTACAGAAACAAATGTAACGACTGCCATTACTGGTACAGAAACAGATTTAACGTCGGCCGCATCTGATGTAGGAACAGATGTAACGACAGCCACTACTGGAACAGAAACAGGTGTAACGACTGTCACGTCTGGTACAGAAACAGATGTAACGACGGCCACTACTGTGACAGAAACAGATCTAACGACGGCCACTACTGGTACAGAAACAGATGTAACGACGACCATAACTAGTGCAGGAACAGATGTAACGACGGCCACTACTGATGTAGGAACAGATGTAACAACGGCCACTACAGGTACAGAAACAGATGTAACGACGGCCGCATCTGGTATAGGAACAGATGTAACGACGGCCACTACTGGAACAGAAATAGATGTAACGACGGACACTACTGGTACAGAAACAGATGTAACGACGGCCACAGCTGGGACAGAAACAGATGTAACGACGACCACAACTAGTGCAGGAACAGATGTTACGACGGCCACTACTGATGTAGGAACAGATAAAACGACTCCCACTACTGATACAGAAACTGATGTAACGACGGCCACTACTAGTACAGAAACAGATGTAACGACGGCCACTACTGGTACAGAAACAGATTTAACGACGGCCGCATCTGGTGCAGGAACAGATGTAACGACGGCCGCCACTGGTACAGAAACAGATGTAACGACGGCTACTACTAGTACCGAAACAGATGTAACGACGGCCACTACTGGTACAGAATCAAATGTAGCGACTTTCACTACTGGTACAGAAACAGATGTAACGACGACAACAACTAGTTCAGAAACAGATCTAACGACGGCCACTACTGGTACAGAAACAGATGTAACGACGACCATAACTAGTGCAGGAACAGATGTAACGACGGCCACTACTGATGTAGGAACAGATGTATCGACGGCCACTACTGATGTAGGAACAGATGAAACGACGGTTGTTACTAGTACAGAAACAGATGTAACGACGGCCACTACTTGTACAGAAACAGATGTAACGACGGCCACTTCTGGGACAGAAAGAGATGTAACGACGACCAAAACTAGTGCAGGAACAGATGTAACGACGGCCAATACTGATGTAGGAACAGATGTAACGTTGGCAACTACTGGTACAGAGACAGATGTAACGACGGCCGCATCTGATGTAGGAACAGATGTAACGACGGTGACTACTGGAAAAGAAACAGATGTAACGACGGCCACTAGTGGTATAGAAACAGATGTAACGACGGCCACTACTGGGACAGAAACAGATCTAACGACTGCCACTACTGGTACAGAAACAGATGTAACGACGATCACAACTAGTGCAGGAACAGATGTTACGACGGCCACTACTGATGTAGGAACAGATAAAACGACTCCCACTACTGATACAGAAACTGATGTAACGACGGCCACTACTAGTACAGAAACAGATGTAACGACGGCCGCATCTGGTGCAGGAACAGATGTAACGATGACCACTACTGGTACAGAAACAGATGTAACGACGGCCGCATCTGGTGCAGGAACAGATGTAACGACGGCCACTACTGGTACAGAAATAGATGTAACGACGGCCACTATTGGTTCAGAAATAGATGTAACGACGGCCACTACTGGTACAGAAACAGATGTAACGACGGCCACTACTGGTACAGAAATAGATGTAACGACGGCCACTACTGGTACAGAAATTGATGTAACGACGGCCGCATCTGGTGCAGGAACAGATGTAACAACGCCCACTACTGGTACAGAGACAGATGTAACGACGGCTACTAATGGTACAGAAATAGATGTAGCGACTGCCACTAGTGGTACAGAAACAGATGTAACGACGACCACAACTAGTGAAGGAACAGATGAATCGACGGCCACTACTGGTACAGAAACAGATGAAACGACTGTCATTACTGGTACAGAAACAGATTTAACGTCGGCCGCATCTGATTTAGGAACAGATGTAACGACAGCCACTACTGGAACAGAAACAGATGTAACGACGGCCACTTCTGGTACAGAAAAAGATTTAACGACGGCCACTACTGTGACAGAAACAGATCTAACGATGGCCACTACTGATACAGAAACAGATTTAATGACGACCACAACTAGTGCAGGAACAGATGTAACGACGGCCACTACTGATGTAGGAACAGATGTAACAACGGCCACTACAGGTAAAGAAACAGATGTAACGAAAGCCGCATCTGGTGTAGGAACAGATGTAACGACGGCCACTTCTGGAACAGAAACAGATGTAACAACGACCACTACTGGTACAGAAATCGATGTAACGACGGCCACTACTGGGACACAAACAGATCTAACGACTGCCACTACTGGTACAGAAACAGATGTAACGACGACCACAACTAATGCAGGAACAATTGTAACGACGGCCACTACTGAAGTAGGAACAGATGTAACGACGGCCACTACTGATACAGAAACTGATGTAACGACGGCCACTACTAGTACCGAAACAGATGTAACGACGGCTACTACTGGTACAGAAACAGATTTAACGACGGCCGCATCTGGTGCAGGAACAGATGTAACGACGGTCGTCACTGGTACAGAAACCGATGTAACGACGGCTACTACTGCTACCGAAACAGATGTTACGACGGCCACTACTGGTACAGAATCAAATGTAGCGACTTTCACTACTGGTACAGAAACAGATGTTACGACGACAACAACTAGTTCAGAAACAGATGTAATGACAACCACTACTGATGTAGGAACAGATATTTCGACGGCCAGTACTGATGTAGGAACAGATGAAACGACGGTTGTTACTAGTACAGAAACAGATGTAACGACGGCCACTACTGGTACAGAAACAGATGTAACGACGGCCACTTCTGGGACAGAAAGAGATGTAACGACGACCACAACTAGTGCAGGAACAGATGTAACGACGGCCACTACTGATATAGGAACAGATGTAACGACGGCCACTACTAGTACAGAAACAGATGTAACGACAGCCACTACTGGTACAGAAACAGATGTAACGACGGCCACTTCTGGGACAGAAAGAGATGTGACGACAACCACAACTAGTGCACGAACAGATGTAACGACGGCCAATACTGATGTAGGAACAGATGTAACGACGGCCACTACTGGTACAAAGACAGATGTAACGACGGCCGCATCTGGTGTAGGAACAGATGTAACGACAGTGACTACTGGAAAAGAAACAGATGTAACGACGGCTACTAGTGGTACTGAAAGAGATGTAACGACGGCCACTACTGGGACAGAAACAGATCTAATGACTGCCACTACTGGTACAGAAACAGAAGTAACGACGATCACAACTAGTGCAGTAACAGATGTAACGACGGCCACTACTGATGTAGGAACAGATGTAACGACAGCCACTACTGGTACAGAAACTGATGTAACGACGGTCACTACTAGTACAAAAACAGATGTAACGACGGCCACTACTGGTACAGAAACAGATGTAACGACGGCCACATTTGGTGCAGTAACAGATGTAACGACGGCCGCCACTGGTACAGAAACAGATGTAACGACGACAACAACTAGTGCTGGAACAGATGTATCGACGGCCACTACTGATGTAGGAACAGATGAAACGACGGTTACTACTGGTACAGAAACAGATGTAACGACATCCACTACTGGTACAGAAACAGATGTAACGACGGCCGCATCTGGTGCAGGAACAGATGTAACGACGTCCACTACTGGTACAGAAACAGATGTTACGACGGCCGCATCTGTTGCCGGAACAGATGTAACGACGGTCTCTACTGGTACAGAAACAGATGTAACGACGACAACAACTATTGCAGGAACAGATGTATCGACGGCCACTTCTGATGTAGGAACAGATGAAACGAAGGTTACTACTAGTACAGAAACAGATGTAACGACGGCCACTACTGTTACAGAAACAGATGTAACGACTGTCACTACTGGTATAGAAACAGATATAACTACGACAACAACTAGTGCAGGAACAGATGTAACGACGGCCACTACTGCTGTAGGAACGGATGAAACGACGGTTACTACTGGTACAGAAACAGATGTAACGACATCCACTACTGGTACAGAAATAGATGTAACGACGGCCACTACTGGTACAGAAATTGATGTAACGACGGCCGCATCAGGTGCAGGAACAGATGTAACAACTGCCGATACTGGTACAGAGACAATGGTAACGACGGCTACTAATGGTACAGAAATAGATGTAACGACTGCCACTAGTGGTACAGAAATAGATGTAACGACGACCACAACTAGTGAAGGAACAGATGTAACGACGGCCACTACTGGTACAGAAACAGATGTAACGACTGCCATTACTGGTACAGAAACAGATTTAACGTCGGCCGCATCTGATGTAGGAACAGATGTAACGACAGCCACTACTGGAACAGAAACAGATGTAACGACGGCCACTTCTGGTACAGAAACAGATGGAACGACATCCACTACTGGTACAGAAATAGATGTAACGACGGCCACTACTGGTACAGAAATTGATGTAACGACGGCCGCATCTGGTGTAGGAACAGATGTAACGACGACCACTACTGGAACAGAAACAGATGTAACGACGGCCACTACTGGTACAGAAACAGATGTAACGACGGCCTCTACTGGGGCACAAACAGATTTAACGACTGCCACTACTGGTACAGAAACAGATGTAACGACGACCACAACTAGTGCAGGAACAGATGTAACGACGGCCACTACTGATGTAGGAACAGATGTAACGACGGCCACAACTGATACAGAAACTGATGTAACGACGGCCACTACTAGTACAGAAACAGATGTAACGACGGCAACTACTGGTACAGAAACAGATTTAACGACGGCCGCATCTGGTGCAGGAACAGATGTAACGACGGCCGCCACTGGTACAGAAACAGATGTAACGACGGCTACTACTGGTACAGAAACAGATGTAACGACGGCCACTACTGGTACAGAATCAAATGTAGCGACTGCCAGTACTGGTACAGAAACAGATGTAACGACGACAACAACTACTTCAGAAACAGATGTAATGACAGCCACTACTGATGTAGGTACAGATGTATCGACGGCCACTACTGATGTAGGAACAGATGAAACGACGGTTATTACTAGTACAGAAACAGATGTAACGACGGCCACTACTGGTACAGAAGCAGATGTAACGACGGCAACTTCCGGGCCAGAAAGAGATGTAACGACGGCCACTACTGGTACAGACACAGATGTAACGACGGTTACTACTGGCACAGAAACAGATGTAACGACGGCCACTACTGATGTAGGAACAGATAAAACGACGGTTGCTACTGGTACAGAAACTGATATAACGACGGCCATTACTGGTACAGAAACAGATGTAACGACGACCACAACTAGTGCTGGAACAGATGTAACGACGGCCACTACTGATGTAGGAACTGATGAAACGACGGTTACTACTGGTACAGAAACAGATGTAACGACATCCACTACTGATACAGAAACAGATGTAACGACGGCCGCATCTGGTGCAGGAACAGATGTAACGACGGCCACTACTGGTACAGAAACAGATGTAACGACGGCCGCATCTGGTGCAGGAACAGATGTAACGACGGCCGTCACTGGCACAGAAACAGATGTAACGACGGCTACTACTGGTACAGAAACAGATGTAACGACGGCCATTACTGGTACAGAATCAAATGTAGCGACTGTTACTACTGGTACAGAAACAGATGTAACGACGACAACAACTAGTTCAGAAACAGATGTAATGACAGCCACTACTGATGTAGGTACAGATGTATCGACGGCCACTACTGATGTAGGAACAGATGAAACGACGGTTATTACTAGTACAGAAACAGATATAACGACAGCCACTACTGGTACAGAAGCAGATGTAACGACGGCCACTTCCGGGCCAGAAAGAGATGTAACGACGGTCACTACTGGTACAGAAACAGATGTAACGACGGTTACTTCTGGTACAGAAACAGATGTAACGACGGCCACTATTGATGTAGGAACAGATGAAACGACGGTTGCTACTGGTACAGAAACAGATATAACGACGGCCACTACTGGTACAGGAACAGATGTAACGACGACCACAACTAGTGCAGGAACAGATGTAACGACGGCCACTACTGATGTAGGAACAGATGTAACAACGGCCACTACAGGTACAGAAACAGATGTAACGACGGCCGCATCTGGTGTAGGAACAGATGTAACGACGGCCAATACTGGAACAGAAACAGATGTAACGACGGCCACTACTGGTACAGAAACAGATGTAACGATGGCCACTACTGGGACACAAATAGATCTAACGACTACCACTACTGGTACAGAAACAGATGTAACGACGACCACAACTAGTGCAGGAACTGATGTAACGACGGCGACTACTGATATAGGAACAGATGTAACGACGGCCACTACTGATACAGAAACTGATCTAATGACGGCCACTACTAGTATTGAAACAGATGTAACGATGGCAACTACTGGTACAGAAACAGATTTAACGACGGCCGCATCTGGTGCAGGAACAGTTGTAACGACGGCCGCCACTGGCACAGAAACAGATGTAACGACGGCTACTACTGGTACAGAAACAGATGTAACGACGGCCACTACTGGTACAGAATCAAATGTAGCGACTGTCACTACTGGTACAGAAACAGATGTAACGACGACAACAACTAGTTCAGAAACAGATGTAATGACAGCCACTACTGATGTAGGTACAGATGTATCGACGGCCACTACTGATGTAGGAACAGATGAAACGACGGTTATTACTAGTACAGAAACAGATGTAACGACGGCCACTTTTGGTACAGAAACAGATGTAACGACGGCCTATTCTGTTACAGAAAGAGATGTAACGACGGCCACTACTGGTACAGAAACAGATGTAACGACGGTTACTACTGGTACAGAAACAGATGTAACGACGGCCACTACTGATGTAGGAACAGATGAGACGACGGTTGCTACTGGTGCAGAAACAGATGTAACGACTGTCACTACTGGTACAGAAACAGATGTAACGACGACCACAACAAGTGCAGGAACAGATGTAACGACGGCCAATACTGATGTAGGAACAGATGTAACGACGACCACTACTGGTACAGAAACAGATGTAACGACGACAACAACTAGTACAGGAACAGATTTAACGACTGCCACTACTGATGTGGGAATATATGAAACGACGGTTAATACTGGTACAGAAACAGATGTAACATCATCCACTACTGGTACAGAAACAGATGTAACGACGGCCGCATCTGGTGCAGGAACAGATGTAACGACGTCCACTACTGGTACAGAAACAGATGTAACGACGGCCGCATCTGGTGCAGGAACAGATGTAACGACGGCCACTACTGGTACAGTAACAGATGTAACGACGGCCACTTCTGGTACAGAAATAGATGTAACGACGGCCACTACTGGTACAGAAATTGATGTAACGACGGCCGCATCTGGTGCAGGAACAGATGTAACAACGGCCACTACTGGTACTGAGACAGTGGTAACGACGGCTTCTAATGGTACAAAAATAGATGTAACGACTGCCACTAGTGGTTCAGAAACAGATGTAACGACGACCACAACTAGTGAAGGAACAGATGTAACGACGGCCACTACTGGTACAGAAACAGATGTAACGACTGCCATTACTGGTACAGAAACAGATTTAGCGTCGGCCGCATCTGATGTAGGAACAGATGTAACGACAGCCACTACTGGAACAGAAACAGATGTAACGACGGCCACTTCTGGTACAGAAACAGATGTAACGACGGCCACTTCTGTGACAGAAACAGATATAACGACGGCCACTACTGGTACAGAAACAGATGTAACGACGACCACAACTAGTGCAGGAACAGATTTAACGACGGCCACTACTGATGTAGGAACAGATGTAACGACGGCCAATACTGGTACAGAAACAGATGTAACGACGACAACAACCAGTACAGGAACAGATTTAACGACGGCCACTACTGCTGTGGGAATGGATGAAACGACGGTTACTACTGTTACAGAAACAGATGTAACGACATCCACTACTGGTACAGAAACAGATGTATCGACGGCCGCATCTGATGTAGGAACAGATGTAACGACAGCCACTACTGGAACAGAAACAGATGTAACGACGGCCACTTCTGGTACAGAAACAGATGTAACGACTGTCACTACTGATATAGAAACAGATATAACAACGACAACAACGAGTGCAGGAACAGATGTAACGACGGCCACTACTGATGTAGGAACAGATGAAACGACGGTTACTACTGGTACAGAAACAGATGTAACGACAGCCACTACTGGTACAGAAACAGATGTAACGACGGCCGCATCTGGTGCAGGAACAGATGTAACGACGGCCACTACTGGTACAGAAACAGATGTAACGACGGCCGCATCTGGTGCAGGAACAGATATAACGACGGCCACTACTGGTACAGAAACAGATGTAACGACGACCACAACTAGTTCAGAAACAGATGCAATGACAGCCACTATTGATGTAGGAACAGATGAAACGACGTTTACTACTGGTACAGAAACAGATGTAACGACGTCCGCATCTGGTGCAGGAAAAGATTTAACAACGTCCACTACTGGTACAGAAACAGATGTAACGTCGGCCGCATCTGGTGCCGGAACAGATGTAACGACGGTCACTACTGGTACAGAAACAGATGTAACGACGACAACAACTATTGCAGGAACAGATGTATCGACGGCCACTACTGATGTAGGAACAGATGAAACGACGGTTACTACTAGTACAGCAACAGATGTAACGACGGCCACTACTGTTACAGAAACAGATGTAACGACTGTTACTACTGGTATAGAAACAGATATAACGACGACAACAACTAGTGCAGGAACAGATGTAACGACGGCCACTACTGATGTTGGAACAGATGAAACGACGGTTACTACTGGTACAGTAACAGATGTAACGACATTCACTACTGGTTCAGAAACAGATGTAACGACGGCCGCATCTGTTGAAGGAACAGATGTAACGACGACAACAACTACTGGTACAGAAATTGATGTAACGACGGCCGCATCTGGTGCAGGAACAGATGTAACGACGGCCACTACTGGTACAGAAATAGATGTAACGACGGCCACTACTGGTTCAGAAAAAGATGTTACGACGGCCACTACTGGTACAGAAACAGATGTAACGACGGCCATTACTGGTACAGAATTAGATGTAACGACGGCCACTACTGGTACAGAAATTGATGTAACGACGGCCGCATCTGGTGCAGGAACAGATGTAACAACGGCCACTACTGGTACAGAGACAGATGTAACGACGGCTACTAATGGTACAGAAATAGATGCAGCGACTGCCACTAGTGGTACAGAAACAGATGTAACGACGACCACAACTAGTGAAGGAACAGATGTAACGACGGCCACTAATGGTACAGAAACAGATGAAACGACTGCCATTACTGGTACAGAAACAGATTTAACGTCGGCCGCATCTGATTTAGGAACAGATGTAACGACAGCCACTACTGGAACAGAAACAGATGTAACGACGGCCACTACTGATGTGGGAATATATGAAACGACGGTTAATACTGGTACAGAAACAGATGTAACATCATCCACTACTGGTACAGAAACAGATGTAACGACGGCCGCATCTGGTGCAGGAACAGATGTAACGACGTCCACTACTGGTACAGAAACAGATGTAACGACGGCCGCATCTGGTGCAGGAACAGATGTAACGACGGCCACTACTGGTACAGTAACAGATGTAACGACGGCCACTTCTGGTACAGAAATAGATGTAACGACGGCCACTACTGGTACAGAAATTGATGTAACGACGGCCGCATCTGGTGCAGGAACAGATGTAACAACGGCCACTACTGGTACTGAGACAGTGGTAACGACGGCTTCTAATGGTACAAAAATAGATGTAACGACTGCCACTAGTGGTTCAGAAACAGATGTAACGACGACCACAACTAGTGAAGGAACAGATGTAACGACGGCCACTACTGGTACAGAAACAGATGTAACGACTGCCATTACTGGTACAGAAACAGATTTAGCGTCGGCCGCATCTGATGTAGGAACAGATGTAACGACAGCCACTACTGGAACAGAAACAGATGTAACGACGGCCACTTCTGGTACAGAAACAGATGTAACGACGGCCACTTCTGTGACAGAAACAGATATAACGACGGCCACTACTGGTACAGAAACAGATGTAACGACGACCACAACTAGTGCAGGAACAGATTTAACGACGGCCACTACTGATGTAGGAACAGATGTAACGACGGCCAATACTGGTACAGAAACAGATGTAACGACGACAACAACCAGTACAGGAACAGATTTAACGACGGCCACTACTGCTGTGGGAATGGATGAAACGACGGTTACTACTGTTACAGAAACAGATGTAACGACATCCACTACTGGTACAGAAACAGATGTATCGACGGCCGCATCTGATGTAGGAACAGATGTAACGACAGCCACTACTGGAACAGAAACAGATGTAACGACGGCCACTTCTGGTACAGAAACAGATGTAACGACTGTCACTACTGATATAGAAACAGATATAACAACGACAACAACTAGTGCAGGAACAGATGTAACGACGGCCACTACTGATGTAGGAACAGATGAAACGACGGTTACTACTGGTACAGAAACAGATGTAACGACAGCCACTACTGGTACAGAAACAGATGTAACGACGGCCGCATCTGGTGCAGGAACAGATGTAACGACGGCCACTACTGGTACAGAAACAGATGTAACGACGGCCGCATCTGGTGCAGGAACAGATATAACGACGGCCACTACTGGTACAGAAACAGATGTAACGACGACCACAACTAGTTCAGAAACAGATGCAATGACAGCCACTATTGATGTAGGAACAGATGAAACGACGTTTACTACTGGTACAGAAACAGATGTAACGACGTCCGCATCTGGTGCAGGAAAAGATTTAACAACGTCCACTACTGGTACAGAAACAGATGTAACGTCGGCCGCATCTGGTGCCGGAACAGATGTAACGACGGTCACTACTGGTACAGAAACAGATGTAACGACGACAACAACTATTGCAGGAACAGATGTATCGACGGCCACTACTGATGTAGGAACAGATGAAACGACGGTTACTACTAGTACAGCAACAGATGTAACGACGGCCACTACTGTTACAGAAACAGATGTAACGACTGTTACTACTGGTATAGAAACAGATATAACGACGACAACAACTAGTGCAGGAACAGATGTAACGACGGCCACTACTGATGTTGGAACAGATGAAACGACGGTTACTACTGGTACAGTAACAGATGTAACGACATTCACTACTGGTTCAGAAACAGATGTAACGACGGCCGCATCTGTTGAAGGAACAGATGTAACGACGACAACAACTACTGGTACAGAAATTGATGTAACGACGGCCGCATCTGGTGCAGGAACAGATGTAACGACGGCCACTACTGGTACAGAAATAGATGTAACGACGGCCACTACTGGTTCAGAAAAAGATGTTACGACGGCCACTACTGGTACAGAAACAGATGTAACGACGGCCATTACTGGTACAGAATTAGATGTAACGACGGCCACTACTGGTACAGAAATTGATGTAACGACGGCCGCATCTGGTGCAGGAACAGATGTAACAACGGCCACTACTGGTACAGAGACAGATGTAACGACGGCTACTAATGGTACAGAAATAGATGCAGCGACTGCCACTAGTGGTACAGAAACAGATGTAACGACGACCACAACTAGTGAAGGAACAGATGTAACGACGGCCACTAATGGTACAGAAACAGATGAAACGACTGCCATTACTGGTACAGAAACAGATTTAACGTCGGCCGCATCTGATTTAGGAACAGATGTAACGACAGCCACTACTGGAACAGAAACAGATGTAACGACGGCCACTTCTGGTACAGAAAAAGATTTAACGACGGCCGCTACTGTGACAGAAACAGATCTAACGACGGCCACTTCTGGTACAGAAACAGATGTAATGACGACCACAACTAGTGCAGGAACAGATGTAACGACGGCCACTACTGATGTAGGAACAGATGTAACAACGGCCACTACAGGTACAGAAACAGATGTAACGACGGCCACATCTGGTGTAGAAACAGATGTATCGACGGCCACTACTGGAACAGAAACAGATGTAACGACGGACACTACTGGTACAGAAACCGATGTAACGACGGCCACTACTGGGACACAAACAGATCTAACTACTGCCACTACTGGTACAGAAACAGATGTAACGACGACCACAACAAGTGCAGGAACAGATGTAACGACGGCCACTACTGATGTAGGAACAGATGTAACGACGGCCACTACTGATACAGAAACTGATGTAACGACGGCCACTACAAGTACAGAAACAGATGTAACGACGGCCACTACTGGTACAGAAACAGATTTCACGACGGCCGCATCTGGTGCAGGAACAGATGTAACGACGGCCGCCACTGGTACAGAAACAGATGTAACGACGGCTACTACTGGTACCGAAAAAGATGTTACGACGGCCACTACTGGTACAGAATCAAATGTAGCGACTGTCACTACTGGTACAGAAACAGATGTTACGACGACAACAACTAGTTCAGAAACAGATGTAATGACAGCCACTACTGATGTAGGAACAGATGTTTCGACGGCCACTACTGATGTAGGAACATATGAAACGACGATTGTTACTAGTACAGAAACAGATGTAACGACGGCCACTACTGGTACAGAAACAGATGTAACGACGGCCACTTCTGGGACAGAAAGAGATGTAACGACGACCACAACTAGTGCAGGAACAGATGTAACGACGGCCACTACTGATGTAGGAACAAATGTAACGACGGCCACTACTGATACAGAAACTGATGTAACGACGGCCACTGCTAGTACAGAAACAGATGTAACGACGGCCCCTACTGGTACAGAAACAGATTTAACGACGGCCCCATCTGGTGCAGGAACAGATGTAACGACGGCCGCCACTGGTACAGAAACAGATGTAATGACGGTTACTACTGGTACCGAAATAGATGTAACGACGGCCACTACTGGTACAGAATCAAATGAAGCGACTGTCATTACTGGTACAGAAACAGACGTAACGACGACAACAACTAGTTCAGATGTAATGACAGCCACTACTGATGTAGGAACAGATGTATCGACGGCCACTACTGATGTTGGAACAGAAAAAAGGACGGTTGTTACTAGTAAAGAAACAGATGTAACGACGGCCACTACTGGTACAGAAAAAGATGTAACAACGGCCACTTCTGGGACAGAAAGAGATGTAACGACGACCACAACTAGTGCAGGAACAGATGTAACGACGGCCAATACTGATGTAGGAACAGATGTAACGACAGCAACTTCTGGTATAGAGACTGATGTAACGACGGCCGCATCTGGTGTAGGAACAGATGTAACGACGGTGACTACTGGAAAAGAAACAGATGTAACGACGGCCACTAGTGGTACAGAAACAGATGTAACGACGGCCACTACTGGTACAGAAACAGATGTAACGACGGCCACTTCTGGGACAGAAAGAGATGTAACGACGACCACAACTAGTGCAGGAACAGATTTAACGACGGCCAATATTGATGTAGGAACAGATGTAACGACGGCAACTTCTGGTACAGAGACAGATGTAACGACGGCCGCATCTGGTGTAGGAACAGATGTAACGACGGTCACTACTGGAAAAGAAACAGATTTAACGACGGCCACTACTGGTACAGAAACAGATGTAACGACGATCAAAACTAGTGCAGTAACAGATGTAACGACGGCCACTACTGATGTAGGAACATATACAACGACGGACACTACTGATACAGAAACTGATGTAACGACGGCCACTTCTAGTACAGAAACAGATGTAACGACGGCCACTACTGGTACAGAAACAGATGTAACGACGGCGGCATCTGGCGCAGTAACAGATGTAACGACGGCCGCCACTGGTACAGAAACAGATGTAACGACGACAACAACTATTGCAGGAACAGATGTATCGACGGCCACTACTGATGTAGGAACAGATGAAACGACGGTTACTACTAGTACAGAAACAGATGTTACGACAGCCACTACTGGTACAGAAACAGATGTAACGACGGCCGCATCTGTTGCAGGAACAGATGTAACGACTGTCCTTACTGATATAGAAACAGATATAACGACGACAACAACTATTGCAGGAACAGATGTAACGACGGCCACTACTGATGTAGGAACAGATGAAACGACGGTTACTACTGGTACAGAAACAGATGTTACGACAGCCACTACTGGTACAGAAACAGATGTAACGACGGCCGCATCTGGTGCAGGAACAGATGTAACGACGGCCACCACTGGTACAGAAACAGATGTAATGACGGTCGCATCTGGTGCAGGAACAGATGTAACGACGGCCAATACTAGTACAGAAACAGATGTAACGACGACAACAACTAGTTCAGAATTAGATGTAATGACAGCCACTACTGATGTAGGAACAGATGAAACGACGGTTACTACTGGTACAGAAACAGATGTAACGACGGCCGCATCTGGTGCAGGAACAGATGTAACGACGGCCACTACTGGTACAGAAACAGATGTAACGACTACAACAACTAGTTCAGATACAGATGTAATGACAGCCACTACTGATGTAGGAACAGATGAAACGACGGTAACTACTGGTACAGAAACAGATGTAACGACGACCGCATCTGGTGCAGGAACAGATATAACGACGTCCACTACTGGTACAGAAACAGATGTAACGACGGCCGCATCTGGTGCCGGAACAGATGTAACGACGGTCACTACTGGTCCAGAAACAGATGTAACGACGACAACAACTACTGGTACAGAAATTGATGTAACGACGGTCGAATCTGGTGCAGGAACAGACGTAACAACGGCCACTACTGGTACAGAGACAGTGGTAACGACGGCTTCTAATGGTACAGAAATAGATGTAACGACTGCCACTAGTGGTACAGAAACAGATGTAACGACGACCAAAACTAGTGAAGGAACAGATGTAACGACGGCCACTACTGGTACAGAAACAGATGTAACGACTGCCAATACGGGTACAGAAACAGATTTAACGTCGGCCGCATCTGATGTAGGAACAGATGTAACGACGGCCACTACAGTTACAGAAACAGATGTAACGACGGCCACTTCTGGTAAAGAAACAGATGTAACGACGACAATAACTAGTGCAGGAACAGATGTATCGACGGCCACTACTGATGTAGAAACAGATGAAACGATGGTTACTACTAGTACAGAAACAGATGTAACGACGGCCACTACTGGTACAGAAACAGATGTAACGACTGTCACTACTGGTACAGAAACAGATGTAACGACGACAACAACTAGTGCAGGAACAGATATAACGACGGCCACTACTGATGTAGGAACAGATGAAACGACGGTTACTACTGGTACAGAAACAGATGTAACGACGGCCACTACTGATGTAAAAACAGATGAAACGACGGTTACTACTGGTACAGAAACAGATGTAACGACGTCCACTACTGGTATTGAAACAGATGTAACGACGGCCGGATCTGGTGCAGGAACAGATGTAACGACGGCCACTACTGGTACAGAAACAGATGTCACGACGGCCACTACTGGTACAGAAACAGATGTAACGACGGGCACTACTGGTACAAAAACAGATGTAACGACGGCCACATCTGGTGCAGGAACAGATGTAACGATGGCCACTACTGGTACAGAGACAGATGTAACGACGGCTACTACTGGTACAGAAATAGATGTAACGACTGCCAATACTGGTACAGAAACAGATGTAACGACGACCACAACTAGTAAAGGAACAGATGTAACGACTGCCATTATTGGTACAGAAACAGATGTAACGACGGCCGCATCTGATGTAGCAACAAATATAACGACGGCCACTACTGTAACAAAAACAGATGTAACGACGGCCACTACTGGTACAAAAACAGATGTAACGACGGCCACTACTGTGACAGAAACAGATCTAACGACTGCCACTATTGGTACAGAAACAGATGTAACGACGACCACAACTAATGCAGGAACAGATGTAACGACGGCAACTACTGATGTAGGAACAGATGTAACGAAAGCAACTACTGGTACAGAAATTGATGTAACGACGGCCATTACTGGTACAGAAACAGATGTAACGACGGCCGCATCTGGTGCAGGAACAGATGTAACGACGGCCGCCACTGGTACAGAAACAGATGTAACGACGGCTACTACTGGTACAGAAACAGATGTAACGACGACCACTACTGGTACAGAAACAGATGTAACGACTGTCACTACTGGTACAGAAACAAATCCAATGACGACAACAACTAGTTTAGGAACAGATGTAACGACGGCCACTATTGATGTAGGAACAGATGAAACGACGGTTACTACTGGTACAGAAACAGATGTAACGACGGCCACTACTGGTACAGAAACAGATGTAACGACGGCCACTACTTTTACAGAAACAGATGTAACGACGGCCGCATCTAGTGCAGGCACAGATGTAACGACGGCCACTACAGGTACAGAAACAGATGTAACGACGGCCACTTCTGGTACAGAAACAGATGTAACGACTGTCACTACTGGTACAGAAACAGATGTAACGACGGCCACTGCTAGTACAGAAACAGATGTAACGACGGCCGCATCTGAAGTAGGAACAGATGTAACGACGGCCACTATTGGAACAGAAACAGATTTAACGACTGTCACTACTGGTACAGAAACAGATGTAACGACGGCAACTACTGGTACAGAAACAGATGTAACGACTGTCACTACTTTTACAGAAACAGATGTCATGACGACAACAACTAGTGCAGGAACAGATGAATCGACGGCCACTACTGATGTAGGAACAGATGTAACGACTGTCACTACTGGTACAGAAACAGATGTAACGACGACAACAACTAGTGAAGGAACAGATGTAACGACGGCCACAACTGATGTAGGAACAGATGAAGCGACGGTTACTACTGGTACAGAAACAGATGTAACGACGGCCACTACTGATGTAGGAACAGATAAAACGACGGTTACTACTGGTACAGAAACAGATGTAACGACGTCCACTACTGGTACAGAAACAGATGTAACGACTGTCACTACTGGTACAGAAACAGATGTAACGACGACAACAACTAGTGAAGGAACAGATGAAACGACGGCCACAACTGATGTAGGAACAGATGAAACGACGGTTACTACTGGTACAGAAACAGATGTAACGACGGCCACTACTGATGTAGGAACAGATAAAACGACGGTTACTACTGGTACAGAAACAGATGTAACGACGTCCACTACTGGTACAGATACAGATGTAACGACGGCCGCATCTGGTGCAGGAACAGATGTAACGACGGCCACTACTGGTACAGAAACAGATGTCACGACGGCCACTACTGGTACAGGAAAAGATGTAGCGACGGGCACTACTGGTACAGAAATAGATGTAACGATGGCTACTACTGGTACAGAAATAGATGTAACGACTGCCACTACTGGTACAGAAACAGATGTAACGACGACAACAACTAGTGAAGGAACAGATGTGACGACGGCCACTACTGGTACAGAAACAGATGTAACGACTGCCATTATTGGTACAGAAACAGATGTAACGACGGCCGCATCTGATGAAGCAACAGATGTAACGACGGCCACAACTGTAACAAAAACAGATGTAACGACGGCCACTGATGGTACAGAAACAGATGTAACGACGGCCACTGCTGGTACAGAAACAGATGTAACGACGGCCACTACTGATGTAGGATCAGATGAAACGACTGTCACTAATGGTACAGAAACAGATGTAACGACGGCCGCATCTGGTGCAGGAACAGATGTAACGACGGCCACTACTAGAACAGAAACAGATGTAACGACGGCCACTACTGGTACAGAAACAGATATAACAACTGTCACTACTGATACAGAAACAGGTGTAACGACGACAGCAACTAGTGCAGGAACAGATGTATCGACGGCAACTACTGATGTAGAAACAGGTGAAACGACGGTTACTACTAGTACAGAAACAGATGTAACGAAGGCCCCTACTGGTACAGAAACAGATGTAACGACTGTCACAACTGGAACAGAAACAGATGTAACGACGGCCATTACTGGTACAGAAACAGATGTAACGACAGCCACTACTGGTAGAGTAATAGATGTAACGACGGCCAATACTGGGACAGAATCAGATGTAACGAATGCCACTACTTGTACAGAAACAGATGTAACGACGATAACAACTAGTGCAGGAACAGATGTAACGACGGCAACTACTGATGTAGCGACAGATGAAACGACGGTTACTACTGGTACAGAAACAGATGTAACGACGGCCTCTCCTGATGTAGGAACAGATGAAACGACGGTTACTACTGGTACAGAAACAGATGTAACGACGGCCACTACTGATGTAGGAACAGATGTAACGAGGCTTACTACTGTTACAGAAACAGATGTAACGACGACCACTACTGGCACAGAAACAGATATAACGACGGCCGCATCTGGTGCAGGCACAGATGTAACGACGGCCATTACAGGTTCAGAAACAGATGTAACGACGGCCACTACTGGTACAGAAAAAGATGTAACGACGGCCACTACTGTGACAGAAACAGATCCTACGACTGCCACTACTGATACAGAAACAGACGTAACGACGACCATAACTAGTGCAGGAATAGATGTAACGACGGCCACTACTGTTGTAGGACCAGATGAAAAGACGGTTACTACTGGTACAGAAACAGATGTAACGACGGCCACTACTAGTACAGAAACAGATATAACGACGGCCACTACTGGGACAGAAACAGATCTAACGACAGCCACTACTGGTACAGAAACAGATGTAACGACGACCATAACTAGTGAAGGAACAGATGTAACGGCTGCCATTACTGGTACAGAAACACATGTAACGACGGCCGACTCTGGTGCAGGAACAGATGTAACGACGGCCGCCACTGGTAAAGAAACAGATGTAACGACGGCTTCTACTGGTACAGAAACAGATGTAACGACTCTCACAACTGGTACAGAAACAGATGTAACGACGACAAGAACAAGTGCAGGAACAGATGTAACGACGGCCACTACTGATCTAGGAACAGATGAAACGACGGTTACTACTGGTACAGAAACAGATGTAACGACGGCCACTACTGGTACAGAAACAGATGTAACGACGGCCGCATCTGGTGCAGGAACAGATGTAACGACGGCCACTACTGGTACAGAAAGAGATGTAGCGACGGCCACCACTGGTACAGAAACAGATGTAACGACTGACATTACTGGTACAGAAACAGATGTAACGACGGCCGCATCTGATGTAGGAACAGATGTAACAACGCCCACTATTTGGACAGGAACAGATCTAACGACTGCCACTGATGGTACAGAAACAGATGTAACGACGGCCACTGCTGGTACAGAAACAGATGTAACGACGGCCACTACTGATGTAGGATCAGATGAAACGACTGTCACTAATGGTACAGAAACAGATGTAACGACGGCCGCATCTGGTGCAGGAACAGATGTAACGACGGCCACTACTAGAACAGAAACAGATGTAACGACGGCCACTACTGGTACAGAAACAGATATAACAACTGTCACTACTGATACAGAAACAGATGTAACGACGACAGCAACTAGTGCAGGAACAGATGTATCGACGGCAACTACTGATGTAGAAACAGGTGAAACGACGGTTACTACTAGTACAGAAACAGATGTAACGAAGGCCCCTACTGGTACAGAAACAGATGTAACGACTGTCACAACTGGAACAGAAACAGATGTAACGACGGCCATTACTGGTACAGAAACAGATGTAACGACAGCCACTACTGGTAGAGTAATAGATGTAACCACGGCCGCATCTGATGCAGGAACAGATGTAATGACGGCCACTACTGGTACAGAGACAGATGTTACGACGGCTACTACTGGTACAGAAATAGATGTAACGACTGTCACTTCGAGTACAGAAACAGATGTAACGACGACCACAACAAGTGAAGGAACAGATGTAACGACGGTCACTACTGGTACAGAAACAGATGTAACTAGTGCAGGAACAGATGTAACGACTGCCACTACTGATGTAGGGACAGATGTAACGACGGCCACATCTGGTGCAGGAACAGATGTAACCACGGCCGCTACTGGTACAGGAACAGATGTAACAACGGCCACTACTGGTACAGAAACAGATGAAACGACGACCGCATCTGGTACAGGAACAGAAGTTACAACGGCAACTACTGGTACAGGAACAGATGCAACGACGGCTAGTTCTGGTGTAGGAACGGATGTAACGACGACCACTTCTGGTGCTGTAACAGATGTAACGACGGCCATTTCTGGTACAGGAACAGATGTTACGACGGCCACTTCTGGTGCAGAAACAGATGTAACGACTGCCACTACGGATGCAAGAACAGATGTTACGACGGCCACTACTGGTACAGGAACAGATGTATCGACGACCACTTCTAGTGCAGGGACTGATATAACGACGACCACTACTGGTGCAGGAACAAATGTAACGACGGCCACATCTAATGCAGGAACAGATGTAACGACGGCCACATCTGGTATAGGAACAGATTCAACGACTGCCACATCTGGTGCAGGAACAGATTCAACGACGGTCACTACTAGTGCAGGAACAGATGTAACGACGACCACTTCTGATGGAGGAACAAGTGTAACGACGGCCACTTCTGATGCAGGAACAGATGTAACGACGGCAACTACTGGTGCAGGAACAAATTTAACGACGACCACCTCTGGTGCAGAAACAGATGTAACGACGGCCACATCTGGTGCAGGAACAGATCTAACGACGACCACTACTGGTGCAGGAACAGATGTAACGACGGCCATATCTGGTGTAGGAACAGATGTAACGACGACAACTACTGGTGCAGGATTAGATGTAACGACGGCCATTTCTGGTGCAGTCACAACGACGGCTGTGTCTACAACAACCGCAACGACGTCTGCCCCCACAACAACCACAGCGACGTCTGCCCCTACAACAACCACACCGACGTCTGCTGCTACAACAACCACAACGACGTCTGCCCCCACAACAACCACAACGACGTCTGCCCCCACAACAACCACAGAGACGTCTACCCCTACAACAACCACAACGACGTCTGCCCCTACAACAACCACAACGACGTCTGCCCCCACAACAACCACAACGACGTCTGCCCCCACAACAACCACAGCGACGTCTGCCCCTACAACAACCACAACGACGTCTGCCCCTACAACAACCACAACGACGTCTGCCCCCACAACAACCACAACGACGTCTGCCCCCACAACAACCATAGCGACGTCTGCCCCTACAACAGCCACAACGACGTCTGCCCCTACAACAACCACAACGACGCCTGCCCCTACAGCAATCACATTGACGTCTGCACCCACAAAAACCACAACGACGTTTGCCTCCACAACAACCACAACGATTTCTGCCCCCACAACAAGCACAACGACTTCTTCCCCTAAAACAACCACTACGACGCCTGCTCCTACAACAAGCACAACGACGTCTGCCCCCTCAGCAACCACAACGACGTTTGCCTCTACAACAACCACAACGACTTCTGCCCCCACAACAACCACAACTACTTCTTCCCCTATAACAACCACTACGACGCCTGATACTGACATTACGCAAGCTGGTCCAAACGGAAAGCAGACTTCGACAAGTGTTACTACATCTTCGCCGTCGACTAGTATTTCAACGACTACGACTCCATTGCGAACAGGTTGTTGTTATTTATGTCAAATCATCTTTGTTATTTGTATTGCATGATTAATGCATGTATGTGTATGACTAAAAATGAATGCATTTTGAAGTATTTTAAGTTGCAATCGAAAATGTATCTAAGTTCAAATGTACCAGTTATATACGCTGGGCAAATATAACTTACAATTTATTCAGTTGAACAGGTCATTTTTCCGTCCAATCCAGATTTGTTTCATTAATTAGGCAGTACTATCAAAGTTGTTTCATTGCCAATTAAAATTATATATTTATGCTATTAACGTCTCTAGATCTAACAGGGAAATCAATCACTATCAGTCACTGTTTTGTATCTTGGAAAGTGTGTGTACCTTTTTTCATTTTAGAAATCCGGCTAGGTTTTTCATAAAATTACATCTTCACTCGGGCTTTACTTCATCAGGGAAAGCTTGCCATCAGTTTGGTTGTTAAACAGTTGTATGCCATTGTTAAATAAATAGATTTCAGTAAATAAATTGTAATACATTACAATCGTGAAAATCTCTTACGATTTTTTTTATGTAAACACAACATTTTTAGAACATTTATGTTTCAGTTTTAAATTGCACCCACGTTCTTGTCAACATCTCAGTTCGTGAGCAAACACTACAATGGCAAATATGCTATACTTTAACTCGGTACTGTACGCTGAGCAGTGTCGCAATTTTTCCTCATCAAAGTAGTAGACTGAACTACACACACAATTTTAAGCAATGTCGAATTATCATACCTAGCACTTAGGCCATCCATGTTGTATTGGCTGACTGAATATTCGAGCGCATTCGTCACACTATATCGCGTGTTTCCTTGCACTGCAGGCTTTCTGCATGCGTTCGGCAATCAAAACGGCGACTCGCGTATTAATGCAGTCGCTGGAATCAACGGTATGGCGGGAGACGACGCAATATATGGACCTATCGAAACACCAATTGGATTTGCGTGTGAATGCTCCTGGTTCAGAAAAGTTTACGTAAGATTATTTATAAGGAATAAACGATGTTATTACAATCGGCTTAATTTATTCTTTTACGTCTCAACAATGTATACAGTATTAATGATTTAAGTATATCTCCATAAAGGCCAAAAGATTCAACTATATTCATATTAGCTATTCATACTGAAAGGTACATAGCGATTGACCTGTCTGTTACTCCGTCCGAACGAGGTTTACCAACAACGGTTCATTTAATGCATTCTACAGAGTCATGGTCTGAACACATCCACCTCACCTGGTTTCAATTTGATCAAAACATTGACCTTCTTTGGACTTGCACTTTTTCAACCAGCCCAAATTCTTCGTGAACACTTAATGACGCATTTCGTCCAATATCAATACTGTTCGCTACAAAGCTGTGATACCTGCATGGATTATTTAATACCATCACCACACTCGTTTCAACTAACCTCATTTTACGAAGACATTTAATTCCATTTTGACTTGTACTAATTTGGACGGTATTTTTTTATCATATCCAATTCATATTAATACAACTTACTGAAACACTTACATACTTCAATTAAACACTCCGCAAAAGCACACATCACCTATTGTGACTTCGACAATAACTTACTTTGGTCTTATTCACATTGTCTAACGAATCAATACTGGCTATGATTCCAACGGGTGCACTTTCGATTATTGAACACAGCATCTTGTTATTTGCTGGAATTTAACACAATAGTTAATCTGTAATATGCGTATGTGTAAGCACAAATATAAAAAGTGTCCGACATGTTTGGTTTAACGTAAAAGATGTTGAAAATGGCCATTTACCGTGATACTACATTTTTGCTGCTTGTCATGCTTTTCAGTCGCTTGAATTGTCCTAAACCTACTTGATGTCATTTCTTTTTAAGGTGTCTGTCAACGGGTTTGTGATGCTGGGCTCCCTCTGGCTTGCTGCGCCTCCCCGAGCACCCAACATTACCAGTCAAAATCTGCCCACAACCATAATAGCTCCATTATGGACGGATATGAGGATGGGTGCAAACAGCAACATCTGGGTGCATTCTTACTATCTGTACACAACAAATGGGACCCAGTGGTCAGCGGATATGACAACAATTAATAGCTACCTCGACACGTATTTGCCCAATGTCACACGTTTCCAGCCAATACAGGCAGTTGCAGTTACTTGGGAAAAGATGCTTCCTTTAGATTCGAATACTGAAGTGAGTAAACAATAATTGTACGCTCCTATTTATTTAATATAACCAACTAACACACTTAGACTGAGAACACTTTTTAATCGATTGGTAAAAGGTTTGAGTAATCTTTGCGCTGCAGGAAATTGTTGCAATGTATGAGAGTATTCCAAACAAGGCATTAAAAATAAAGCACAAACATCTTAAAACGTAACAAGTTCTTGACAAATATCAAATTATTGAAGACGATTATTTTAGAGTTATATATATTTGTTTGATTATCATGTGGTTATTATGTGACAATCTTCCCCGTTACGTCTCTCCTGTGCTGATACGTAATTTTGACAAGAAAGCAATACGTGTTTTAAATAGAACATAAGTCGTTACGTTTACTGTCATATAAACACAAACATCAATTGACAAATTTTTATTTGAAAACCTTATCATTAAATTAATAAACTATACTTATAACATACTTATTTCTTCTTCTTTGCAGGAGATCACAGTCCAATTATTGTTGATTACCGACGCAGTTCGCACAATCGCGGTATATGCCTACGGACGTAGTACATGGAGCATTAGCGCACTTGTTCGACGTCCGGCCGCCATGGCCTGGCGATGTGCGAATAGCACCAGTTTTTATGAAAATGTCTTATCAAGAAAGACTGAACTTTATAAACAGGCATTTTCTGAAACGAATTCAGGTAATATAATTTTAAAATAATAATTTTATGGCCTGGGCTCATCCCAATAGCAAAATTTGTTTTGAATGTACTTGATTGATTTGTTTTGCATTATATCATTTTTATTTAACATATATATATATATATATATTAATATTTTAATACTTATTAATATTTCATTAATTATTCATTACGTGTCTTATAATGTCCTCTCTGTTTCATCCAGACACTCAGGGCGTGTGGAAGTTCTACACTGACTACTGTCCCAGTACCTACAACAACACGCGCAATGCATGCTTCAAATGGTATAAAGAAGAGTCACAAAACTCAACACTTCTCTCAACAATTGATCGCCTAAACAGTGGGACGCCTAACTGTCCGTGTAATGTTGACAGCGTCTCTTCCGATAAGAGATTTATGAAGAATACCGTTGGTGCAGGGCTGTGCTATGCTACTATATTTCCAACGGATGGTGTGTTTGGTAACAGGGTAAGATTGAAAAACCATGCTCTGTTGATCGTGTTAATTTGGAAAATATCCGATATTTAGCTAAATCGCTGTAAAATGGTTAAGCTTTCAGTTTCTAACGTTTCCATTCTATATTATCGACATATGAATCTACATTGACACATTTCTCGAACGCCTGTGTAAGAAGTTTACGACTGTGTGCAATTAACAGCCATATCTCGCCAAATATAATTATGGCCGTTAAATTAAATTTTTATTAACTTTAAGAAACTTTATGGCCATGGTATATAGTCTCAAATTTGTAAAAAGTGATCTATTGATGTTTTCTCTTTTTCCAACATATCTTGCCCAATATGAAATCTATTAAAAGTATACACGGTACAATAATATACCATTCAATAATTGTCATAGCATGAAAATATAGAGCATAGTTGTTGGATTTGGTGGAATATTGTTTTTAATTTACGAGTGATCATAGAATGCGTAAATTCAAGTCGGTATTCAAACAAATCAAACAAGAACTGTTTGTTTTATGCTTACTAATGATTATTATTGTATTTGTACTTAAATAATTACAAAGCTTTTGTTGCCAACTCCTTTTAACGGCAGTGTAGATATCGATACAAAACGCCTTAGTTAAATGACTTATAAGTGTAGTTGACCTTGGAAGAATGAAGTTTTACTCCGACCACATATGGCAGATTGTTTCCCTTTCGTCTGTTTTTTCACTAGTGACAGCACACGTTGTGTATTTCACTCGTAATTAACCACTGGTCTTGTTTCGCTAAAATTGAACTGCCTGTATGTTTAGATGATCGTAAATAATACCACAACTGAACTGTCTTTATGCCTAGATGTTCGTAAGAAATACAAATTTTCCACGACCAGTTTTTGCTTAATTGTTGTCAGTTTGTTTTACACTTTCAGATATTCAGTCCCCAAAATTGTGTCTACTGAACTCTACTTTTGCTTGGTTTATTCCGGTCAAATATACATGCTTACTTATATTATTTTGTAAAAGGATGATCTTGATATAAAGACATTTTGGCTGCGAACAGAATGGTCAGAACTATGACCCTTTTTATACCACTGTGGATTCGTCTGTGTTAAAACATGTGTTGTTCGGGGTATAAACCCATTTATGCCTGGTGGACTCTCCCATCCTTCTAAATCGGATCAATTTATTTCCAAAATAAGGGATGTCTATTGTATTTATTTCTATATTAAGAATATTTCTTACAGAATTTCCATTAAGAAAACAGCGCAGACCCTGATGAGACGCCGCATCATGCGGCGTCTCATCTGGGTCTACGCTGTTTGCCAAGGCCTTTTTTCTAGACGCCTAGAATACATGGGTTAAAGTGTATGACACATTACTAGTGTTTTTTTTCCAGATATGAAAGATCGCTTAGCTATACACAAAAAGAGCAATGTGCAACTTTTGTTGCACAATTATCAATATTTTAACAAAACAACCACTCTTAACCTGAATACTGTCGTAACAAATAAACTCGTGCACAGATAAAGGGCAATAAATAAATCGACACAAATTTTCACTGCTTGTAAACTGTCGAAGCATTGTAATATTTGGTCTACACACATTTACTTCATATATTAACGAACTAAATATATTTGGAACCGTATACCTGTTGATAATGATATAATATAAAAAGCAACGCTGAAAATATTATAATTATATAAACGGAGAGAGAAGATTAATACAAATATATATGCAGAATTTTGCGTTGTTTTTCAGCTGTGTTGCTATGAGCAGGGCGGACCCTCCAACGGAAGTTTGATCACACGTCTGCCTGGTGGTGGATTTATGGCACTGTACAATCCAATAAGATCATCTGATCGATATCAGAAGTTCGATTATGAGCCATATATGTATGTTATTTGTGTATATTTAATGTGCGATTTGACATCAAATATTAATCTTTGATGAGTTTCAAACTTCTATTGATTTTTTTCACGGTATAAATATATATTTGTCCCACAACTTAATTATCAAGACAAAAACGACGAATTTGATAGAATTATGTCATGTACCAGTTTAAATTCATCAATATATCAATTTATGTATCATCATGATTGCTCAGTTTGTTAAGAAAAACGTATAAGCCGCGTTCTGAGAAAACTGGGCTTAATTCATGTGTGTAAAGTGTTATCCCAGATTAGCATGTGCAGTCCGCACAGGCTAATCAGGGACGACACTTTCCGCGTTTATGTTTCAAGGAAGTCCCTCATCACCGAAAATCAAGTTTAGGCGGAAAGTGTCGTATCTGGACTGCACAGGCTAATCTGGGATGAAGCTTTACGCACATGCATTATTCCCAGTTTTCTCTAAACGCGTCTTATATGTAGTTAAAATGTTCGGCATGAAAAGTGTAATAGATGCTGGTACATAAAGCACATTCATTTGTAATGTCTCACATATCTACTTTCTTTTCAGTCTCTGCTGTGTTAGTTCGAACCTGTGTTCCCTGTTTACTTCGTTGCGACCCACTGATAACTGCACCTCATATACTCCTCCTACCCCAGGTAACGCTAATTAGCAATTGTGCCTCGTTCTGGAAAAACTAGGCTTAATGCATAATGTGGTTAAAGTGTGTCCCAGAATAGCCTGTGCAGTACGCAGTACACAATGCAGTCTATAATAGACAAAAACGCTTGGGATTACATGTTAGTCAAGTATACAAGCACAAAATAAAGATAAAGACCTATTTAGGTCACCGTTAAATATATTTTGCAACAGCGATGTTAAGAGTGTTTATTTACATGAAGAAAACGAAAGTCATTTTACAGTATTTTTTTAAAGAAATACATTTCACAAATATACAAAATTCACATTATTAACTAATCTTAAGTGACATACAATGAGTGACGTATTTATATCGACAATTTAATTTTTAAATTAATATTTATTTTGCGTTTTTCACTTTAAATAATTAATTACCACACCCACCAGTAAACAGTGTTCAATTTCCTATTGTGTATAAGTATGTTATTTCTCAATTTCAACGTATATTTTTGTCGATATTGGGAACAATTTTATAATGTCACCAGCAATCAGCTCGTGTTTTAGAAAATAATCAGTACATGTATAACTTTTACGCCGAAAATAATATTTACTTTTGTTTAGCTTTGACAACCTAAACAGAGTACCATTCATAGGGAACAATCGCACGTCCTAAAGCTTCACTTCGAAATCCAATGTTGTAGTACTAAATTAAGTACAGTCTGATAAACATACATGGGTTTTACATAAAAGACAGCTTTTCAAAACAAATAACCATAGTTATAATAAGATTTTAAATAGGTTGTATTGCTTTTAACAGAAGAATAAAACAATACTTCTTATTTGACAGGGGACTTGATGATACAACGCTTTTATTTTACCTCTTAACCCGCCAATTATGACTTCCACTCATCATATCGTATTTTTGCGAAGTTGGTTTGGTTCTTATTGATTTAAAGAAATTTACTTGGAATTAAGGAAAGCGGCTATTTATATGATACATTTGAATAAACATGTACGCTGACTGCATTTGGTTTAAGAACAATTGTCCTGTGATTCGGCTAAATGTGCTTTACATGTAGCTTAGCTTGCGTTGCGAACATTTTGAATTTCGTAATTTCACGTATCCGTGTAATGTTTCTTTTATCACGCGATCCTTTAACTAATGTGGTTTAATGAATACTATACACATGTTTTGTAATGTCTGCTATTTTTTACTTAATAACTTATTTGCTTATTATCCCCACGCTTTTTGTAAAGCGTGGGGATATTAAGGTTATCTCAGCCGTCCGTCCGTCCGTCCGTCCGTCTGTCTGTCCGTCCTGGCCAATATCTTCTCCTACACTACAAGCACTAGAACCTTTAAACTTACACACATGGTAGCTATGAGCATATGTGGCACAATTTGGAATTTTGATCTGACCCCTCGGTCAAAAGTTATGGGGTTGGGGCGGAGCCGGGTCAGAGATTTTCACTCATTTTTTATGTTATTTTACATTAACTTCTTCATTTCTGCACCGATTTACTTCAAATTGATACTGAACCTCTCTTATGACAATACGGTCAATCTCAGCTATGCATGGCACCATTACCAACCCCGGGGCACCCCGCCCACATAGACCACACCTACCCAAAATTACCTTTTACTATAATTTCTTCATTTCTACACCGATTCACGTCAAATTGATACTGAACCTCTCTTATGACAATACGGTCAATCTCAACTAAGCATGACAATACGGTCAATCACAACTATGCATGGCCCCATTACCAACCCTGAGGCGTCCTACCCATATAAGCCACACCCACCCAAAATTGCCTTTTACTATAACCTCTTCATTTCTTGATACTGAACTTCTCTTATGACAATACGGTCAATCTCAACTATGCATGGCCCAATAACCAACCCTGAGGCGCCCCACCCACATAAGCCCCACCCACCCAAAATTGCCTTTTACTATAACTTCTTCAATTCTTGATTCTGAACTTCTCTTATGACAATACGGTCAATCTCAACTATGCATGGCCCAATTACCAACCCTGGGGCGCCCCGCTCAAATAGGCCACACCCACACAAAATTGCCTTTTACTATAATTTCTTCATTTCTACACCGATTCACTTCTAATTGATACTGAACTATTCTTATGACAATACAGTCAATCTCAACAATGCATAGCCCCATTACCAACCCTGAGGCACCCCACCCATAAAAGCCACACCCACCCAAAATTGCCTTTTACTATAACTTCTTCATTTCTTGATACTGAACTTCTCTTATGACAATACGGTCAATCTCAACTATGCATGGCCCAATTACCAATCCTGAGGCGCCCCACCCATATAAGCCGCACCCGCCCAAAATTGCCTTTTACTATAACTTCTTCATTTCTTGATACTGAACTTCTCATATGACAATACGGTCAATCTCAACTATGCATGGCCCAATTACCAACCCTGGGGCGCCCCGCTCAAATAGGCCACACCCACACAAAATTGCCTTTAACTATAATTCCTTCATTTCTACACCGATTCACGTCTAATTGATACTGAACTATTCTTATGACAATTCGGTCAATCTCAACTATGCATGGCCCCATTACCAACCCTGGGGCGTGGGGATACGCGTCGGCTTCTGCCGCGCCATTTCTAGTTTGTCTTGTGCGTTTAGAAATCGTGTTATGTTATGTATATTGAGGCGAAAACATTTAAACGCCGCGAGATTAAGAAATGTCTTTTTTATCGTATTGATGCTATTAGACAACGTTACTTAACTGTAAAAGAGTTACAATGATATTATCTATCTGAATGTAACTTTGGATAAGTTTTAATGGTCTAAAAATCGAAAATTACAAAGAAGAAATTCTTAGACCAACGTTTAAGCATGAGCATACTCTCTTTTGTGGTAATGGTTTGCTTGCAAGTTGAAATTCATTTTAAGTTTCCTAGGGAGGTTCAATTAGAATTCGCACATGTGTTCGGTATCATCATCCGAGGTCACCCACCGAAGCTCATAACTCAGTACTGCAATCCAGCAGAATATACTTAGAAGTATGCATATATGTAACTTTTTATATAGGAAATTAAGTTAAGCCCTTGTGTGCAACACCTTCTATCTCTGGTTGACATGGGGTTGCAACTGGGACCAGTTGGGTCGAGATCATGGTCACTTTTTTTAAGTAATCGCTTAATAAATTACGTATGTTATGATGTAAATACTGTATTAAACTTGTGTATGTATGTAGGCTAAAGTCTTATCTATTGAGGGATTGTATGTGGGCAAGTGAGTTCAAGGTCACTGTTACTAAAATGAACAAAAGTGTTTCAACTTTATTTCATACGTTTTTATGGCATTACATTGCTGTAATTTTTTTTTTGATATTGCATACAAGCAGACCTCTGGAGGGATTGCATTTTTGTGTCATTTTGTGTCAATAGAGAAGTGCTTTTTACTGAATATCTTCAGTTTGAATGTGCTGAATATTGTGTTTAAGAAGTTTAAATGCAGACCTCATTTACATTTAATTTATTTGCTTACTCTACATTTAATTTGATTCAACTTACTTAACTGGTATATAGTTGAAAATATTGTTTTCCTTTTAGTAATGTGTCTTATTTTAATTTAAAAGTTATACATTTAGTTTTAAGTTAACGTCTACTGTATAACTACTTTTAGATATTCAACTTGAAACATATGACTGTTTTCCATTATATCAACTGTCTGAAAATTTTCATTTTACTTTTAAAGCAGAAGGATAGCTGTTTTGAGACAGCTTTTGTCCTTCAGACTCTAATACATGAAACTCCAAAAAGCAACAACGTTATACCACGTACTTGTTAGTCCCCTACCTGTTTCGCCGGAGGGGACTTTTGGTTTTGTATCCGTCAGTCCGTCCGTCACACTTTTCTGGATCCTGCGATAACTCTGAAAGTTCTTAATATTTTTTCATGAAACTTGGAATATGGATAGATGGCAATATGGACATATGCACGTCATATCATTTTGTTCCTACGTCAAAAATTGTGGTTGCTATGGCAACAAATCGACTAGAAATACTGCTGAAAATGGTGTTTTTTTCTGGATCCTGCGATAACTCTAAAAGTCCTTAATATTTTTCATGAAACTTGGAATATGGATAGATGGCAATATGGACATTATGCACGTCATTAGCTCATCTATTTTTTGAAAAAAAAAATGAGCTATTGTCATCACCTTGGCGTCGGCGTCGGCGTCGGCGTTGGCGTCCGGTTAAGTTTTGCGTTTAGGTCCACTTTTCTCAGAAAGTATCAATGCTATTGCATTCAAACTTGGTACACTTACTTACTATCATGAGGGGACTGGGCAGGCAAAGTTAGATAACTCTGGCATGCATTTTGACTGAATTATGTGCCCTTTTTATACTTAGAAAATTGAAAATTTTGGTGAAGTTTTGTGTTTAGGTCCATTTTATTCCTTAAGTATCAAAGCTATTGCTTTCATACTTGCAACACTTACTAACTATCATAAGGGGACTGTGCAGGCAAAGTAATGTAACTCTGACTGGCATTTTGACAGAATTATGTGCCCTTTTTATACTTAGAAAATTGAAAATTTGGTTATGTTTTGTGTTTAGGTCCACTTTATTCCTACAGTATCAAAGCTATTGCTTTCATACTTGCAACACTTATTAACTATCGTAAGGGGACTGTGCAGGCAAAGTTATGTAACTCTGACTGGCATTTGGACGGAAGTATGGGCCCTTTATACTTAGAAAATTGAAAGTTTGCTAAAGTTTTGTGTTTTGGTCCACTTTACCCCTAAAGTATCATAGATATTGCTTTCATACTTGGAACACTCGCAAACTATCATAAGGGTACAGTAAAAGGACAAGTTGCATAACTCTGGTTGTCATTTTTACAGAATTATGGCCCTTTTTTGTCTTAGTAACTTTGAATATATGGTTAAATTTTGTGTTTCGATCCACTTTACTTCTAAAGTATCAAGGCTATTGCTTTCAAACTTCAAATACTTTCATGCTATCATGAGGTTACCCCCCCCCCCCCACCCCCCGATTTTTTCGCATTTTTGGAAGATAATGTAATAAAGGTCCACACCCCCACACTATACACCCGTCTTCACTCCACCTCTCCCTCCTTTGTGATTTTAATTGAGAGTCCATTCACCTTTTAAAAAGAAAATAGATGAACGATCTGGTCTTGTTTAAAGAATTAAGAGTGATTTTAACTTCAGGAAAAGTTATACTTTTTTGAAAGTAGTTAATAGAAGTTTATCTTGATATTCCTGATACTTGGAACACTCGCAAACTATCATAAGGGTACAGTAAAAGGACAAGTTGCATAACTCTGGATGTCATTTTTACGGAATTATGGCCCTTTTTTGACTTAGTAACTTTGAATATATGGTTAAATTTTGTGTTTCGATCCACTTTACTTCTTAAGTATCAAGGCTATTGCTTTCAAATTTAAAATACTTTCATGCTATGACATGAGGTTACTGTACCTGGCAAGTTGAATTTTACCTTGACCTTTGAATGACCTTGACTCTCAAGGTCAAATTATGAAATTTTGCTAAAATTGCCATAACTTCTTTATTTATATTAGATTTGATTGATACTTTGACAAAACTACTCTTACCTGACATACCACAATAGACTCCACCCAAACTCCCGTGCCCGTGCCCCCCCCCCCTTCCCCCCCCTATTTTTTTTTTTTAAGATCATCTCACAAATTACCACCACACCCTCACACTATACCCCCCCCACCTCACCCCCCCCCCCATTTTTTTTTGAAACGGTTAAAAAACACAAATATTTATTTTCATTATTTTATGTTTGAAATACCGTCCAACCATCGCACCCAAGAATCCCCCCACCCCACCCCCACCCCCCACCCCCCACCGATTTTTTGTTTCCTTTTTTTTTCGCATTTTTGGAAGATAATGTAATAAATGTCCACACCCCCACACAATGCACCTCTTCACTCCACCCCTCCCTCCTTTGTGATTGAAAATGAGAGTCCCTTCACCTTTAAAAAGAAAATAGATGAGCGGTCTGCACCCGCAAGGCGGTGCTCTTGTTTTATTTTGTTCCTATGTCCAAAATTGTGGTTGCTATCGCAACAAATAGACTAGAAATACTGCTGAAAATTGTGTTTTTTCTGGATCCTGCGATAACTCTAAAGTTCTTTATATTTTTTCATGAAACTTAGAATATGGATAGATGGCAATATGGACATTATGTAAGTCATTTCATTTTGTTCCTACGTCAAAAATTGTGCTTGCTATTGCAACAAATAGACTAGAAATACTGCTGAAAATGGTGTTTTTTCTGGATCCTGCGATTACTTTTAAAGGTCTTAATATTTTTTCATGAAACTTGAAACATGGATAGATGGCAATATGGACATTATGCACGTCATTTCATTTTGTTCCCACTTCAAAATTTCTGGTTGCTACGGCAACAAATAGACTAGAAATACTGCTGAAATGGTGTTTTTTTCTGGATCCTGCGATAACTTTAAGTTCTTAATATTTTTTCATGAAACTTGAAAGATGGATAGATGGCAATATGGAAATTATGCACGTCATTTAATCTTGTTCCTACGTCAAAAAATCTGGTTGCTTTGGCAACAAATAGACTACAAATAATGCTGAAAATGGTGGTTTTCTGGATCCTGCGATAACTTTAAAAGTTCTTAATATTTTTTCCTGAAACATGGATAGATGGCAATATGGACATTATGCCTGTTATTTTTCTTTTTGTTCCTACGTCTAAAATTATGGTTGCTCTGGCAACAAATCGACTTGAAATACTGCTGAAAATGGTGTTTTTCTGGATCCTGCGATTACTTTAGAAGTTCTTAATATTTTTTTATGAAGCTTGGAACATGAATAGATGGCAATATGGACATTACGCTCGTCATTTCATTTTGTTCCTACGTCAAAAATTCTGGTTGCTATGGCAACAAATAAAACAAATATTCTGACAATGGTGGAATTTCTGACAATAGTGGAGCCGCTAGGGGACTTTTATTGCTTGGCAATAGTTTTGTTCATACTTAATTGATAATATTTCATGTTTAGGATTCTGCTATGGTGATCCTCATATTAGAACTCTTGACCAACGAGATTACACCTTCAATGGACTCGGTGAATACATCCTATTCCAGATATATGACATTAATGCTTCTAGACACGTATTCCAATTGCAAGGTAAGCGACACATTATAGTATGGTATGATCTTGCTCATTGCACACTGTTGAAAAGAGAACAATTGCATGCTTGAATTTTGAATTTGAACACTGATAAAATGCAATTTGATTCTATATGGGAAAACTGGACTTAATGCATGTGTTTAAGTATCCTTCCAGATTAGCATGTTCGTTGAGGAGAGACTTCCGTTAAAACATAAAAGCAAAAAGCGTTGTACCTGCGGTCTACACAGGCTAATCTGGGACGACACTTAACGCTCATGCATTAAGCCCAGTTTTCCCTGAGCGCGTCTGGTGTAGTCTAATGACCAGGAATTAGATAAAATTACCATTTGCTTCTTATTCTTAGGGCGAACTGAAGTTGTCACGTCAGCTACGAACTCGTCCAACCGACTAAATGCCACCGTGTTTGCAGCGTTCGCAGCAGAGGATAAAATACACGGAGGATATTTTCACGTAGAAATAAATTTAAAGAAAGATGGTATGTATTTAAATTATATATTGAATGCGGAGTGCATTATTTTATGTTTAATTTTGTTAAATAATTGGAATTATTTCTCATATGTTTATTTTAACCACCAGCGTAAATGTTTTTGGGTGTTTTGTAGGTTTCATTATATACAGTGACACGTTCAACAAAGCTGTTGATTGTAGTCTACAATTTCTGTCCAGTACTCAACCAATCATGTATTCAAATGTAGCAATTCAAAAGAATAGCAACACAAGCATGGATATATCTCTTACAAATGGTGAGAAAAATATACATTGAAATCGCTTTTGACGGAAAAAAACCCATATTGTTTATGTTGATTACAGTTGTTTAGTGTTTTGTTCCAATGCGTTCCTTAATTTTAATAAAATATTAAGAGTTAAGATGTTACATTGTAAATCTACTTTAAATATTTTATTTTATTTATTTAAAATGCTATTTGAATTAAATTTATTGACCAATATGATCGGCACGTTCTATATCTCGATCAAATGATCAGGATTTTATACTAACACAGCTGTGATCTGTAATTGGTCTTCTTTAAATTGTGTAGAACTCGTATGAATCATATTTCATTCGCCAGGCATAACAGTTAACGTGAAACTTTCGGAGGGATTACTTGATTTGTCAATGACAATTCCACCGGTGTACAAGTTAAGCATGTACCGATCGACCGGTCTCTATGGTAACAACGACGGGGATTCAAATAACGAATTTAATCTTCCGGACGGCACAGTGCTGCCCAACAACATGACTGACCGCATGATCCACAACTATGCTGAACAGTGTAATTTTTATTTACATTTCCAACTCTATTATCTCTTAGCATATTAAACCCTATATAAGTCAAAACAAAGTATAGGTTTAAATCATTTGAAAAACATTTTTCTTATAATTACATTCTAGGTATGAACAAATGATTGTTAAACTTCGTTAACATTTCAAGCTTAAAATAAATTAAACATATTGAATAATTATGACACAGATACAGTCCATAAAATATACCTAGTGTTTCAAGCGTGTCTATATTTTAGCAAACCTGACACATTTAAGAGTATTTCTGATAATTTAACAGGTAATTTTATTAAATTGACCTGTTTGTGGTGGTTTCAATAACTTTCAATTTCGACCGATCAATATATCTTTTTCGTTTGCTTTGGCTCTTGCAGGGAATGTCACCTCACAAACCAGACTGTTCCATTATAGCACTGGGAAACCCATTAGTGCCACAGCTGATCCCACATTTTATCCAATATTCTTGGACGAAATTCCAAAATCAAACTTAACGGAAGCTATGAAGGTCTGTGGGGGTGAAGCGTCGAACATCCCTTGTTTGTTCGACTTCATAGCTACTTTGAATGCAAAACTGGCTGCTAACACGAATGCAGCAACAAAAGAATCAGAGTTTATCGCGCTGAAAGCTGGTGAGCCCATTCATAGTTGATAGCGAAATTTCATACAGGTTGTTGTTAACTGTCTTAGTGTTATAGATATCCACCAGTAGTCGTTTTAAACGCAATACTGAGATTCGATTTAAAAGACAGACACCCGGCATTTAACCAGTACATTGATGAGCTACAAACTACATGTATTCGTTGTAAAAACAACTACATACTCATATTTCTTTATTTGTTTACACATGTAAACTCGAAGTTAGGCATACGCCGCCGTCAATGTTCTTGGCGAGACTGCTGATGTGACAGGATATTTAGTTCCAGATGAGATTGTTATAAAAAATGTGTATTAACCATAATTTCAAAGTTTTAATATGTAATGACGTGTCTTTGTTACCACAGGCAATACTGCAACATCTGCTCAGTTTGTGAACCCAGTTAGGTATTTAAGTGCTACAGTCAACGAAACTGTTATTATAAGCTACAAAGCCAGCGACCCAGATAGTGATAACATCACTTTGTTCTTCGAAGGACCAACCCGAAAAAATAAAACTGGATTCCAGAATGTGTCAGACAGCTATACATGGACACCATTAAATACAACTCCAGTGAATATAAGGTAATGAAACATAGTTATTTGACCTTTAAAAAGAAGACGCTGTTAAGCTCTGAACTTTTTCTTACATATGACCGTTCGTCCCAAATAAATGTGTGGACTGTAACTCCATCAGTTTTCAGACAATGGTAAGCAAATAACAATTATTTATAAATGGTTTCAAATATTCTGAAAGTATATAACAATGAAATGACTCAACAATACTAATTATAGAAGCACCATTGGAGGTATTGGTTCAGTTGGATAAATTATAAACTATCATGCAATATTAATAATTTGTTATACGGTCATTCAAAGCAATGTCTTGTTAACGGCATAAAGGACGCCCTTATAACTAAAATAATCCAAAATAATCAAGTATTCACGTCCGTTCCTTATCGTGCTACTGATTTTAAGCAGAAGTGTTGCATGAGCAAATCCAAACTGTCTGCACAATAGTAGAACCGCCACTGAATAAGATGGTTTGCTTTTTTTCAAAAGATAGCTATCAGATATTGTTGGAATTAGCAAAACCATCCCAAATATGCTTCAATATGTTTATATGGAACGCCTCCACTGTCTTATAATACCAAAACTTGTGATATTACGTCAATCTGACTGTGCATTAATTCATGTAACCATTATATATATGCATTATCACAATATATATATATATATATATATATATATATATATATATATATATATATATATATATATATATAAAATTAAATATACGAAATTTTTATTACACACGGGAGAAAAATTGTTTTGCATCATTTCACAACAATGGATCTGGATTTGATACTTGAGCGACTTGGAGTGGAAGAAGGAGTGATACGGCGCTTCAGACCGGAGAAGATAACAACGGACATCATATCACTTATGTCACTGTGCGACTTTAATTGCTTGGGTGTAAATGAAAAAACAACTATCATGAAAATGCGTGTTGAATGTGTTTGTTACCGGAGTAATCCGTGGTAACATAATACTTATTTATGTTCATATAAAGGTATGTTGCCTTCATATAAAGAAGTAATACCTTTATATTATGGAAGATTGTATATCTATATATAAGAAAATTATATTTTTTATATATTAATGCTTTATCTGTATATATTCAAATTATGTATTTATATATTATGAATATGCATATATACATTGGTTACAGGCATTCATATAAAGATCTTTTGCCTTCATATAAAGAAGTAATGCCTTTATATAATGAAAGATTATATATCTTTATATAAGAAAATTATATCTTTATATATTAATGCTTTATCTGTATATATTCAAAATATGTATTTATATATTGTTATTATGCATATATATAATGGTTACAGGCATTCATATAAAGATCTTGTGCCTTCATATAAAGAAGTAATGCCTTTATATAATGGAAGATTATCTGTATATAATATTTGTATCTGTATATTTTTACATTTTATCTATATATAAGAAAATTATATCTTTATATATTTATGTTTTATAAGTGTATATTTGAATTATGTATTTATATATTGTGATTATGCATATATATAATGGTTACAGGCATTCATGCACAGTCAGATTGACGTAATATCACAAGTTTTATTATTCTAAGACAGTCATGGCGTTCCATATGTTTATGTCCTTTAAAATATACTTCTATATTAATTTTTGCACTCAATCTATTGTTATAAAAAACCCGCATAACTTAAGCTATGAATCATGTATCTCTAAGATCAGTATCTCCACAGTCTATGTTCTCTTTTCCGTCAGTGTGTTTGCCCGTGACGATTTGTCGCAGTCGTCCGTACAGTTCCTGTCGGTTCTGATATGCTCGGGCTGCAGTGGGAATGGTGTCTGTAATTTCGATCACGAGGTTGCACGGGAAGTCACGTGCAAGTGCAATATAGGATGGGGAGGTACCTGTGAAATATATCGTTGTATTTGTACTATGGTAAACGATAAATGTTTTAAGTATAATTATATTCCAAAAGACTTAATATTTGCTGTGGATTATTTGAGTGTTGCGTTGGATTGTTGTTCATATCATTTTTCACTTACAAACTCTGTCGTTATATGTGAAACTAGGCCCAGCCTGCAATGTGGACATAAATGGGTGCGAGGGAAACCCCTGTCCGATTGGTTCTAAGTGCATCGACATCACCCCTCAACAACAGCAGTCTGTGCAGACTGGGTACAGGTGCAGTTGTCAACAAGGCTACATAAATGAAGGGTCAAAGTGTTTAGGTAGGTTACACCACTCACATCACACACGCTACAAATTTTTACTTCAATTAATCGAATCGTTTTATTTGAGCTATGTTATACTCGACCGTTCGTAACCGTCGGCGTACTGCTCTAGTTAAATTGTTGTGAACAATAACTGCTTGACTCTCTTTTATTATCTAACATTTCACATGTTTGATGACTTGTTATGTGAGGTCATTACACGATCTCCAAATCTCTTAATTAATCAAGAATTGACCATTTTTAGCTCATCTATTTTTTGAAAAAAAAGAGCTATTGTCATCACCTTGGCGTCGGCGTCGGCGTCGGCGTCCGGTAAAGTGTTGCGTTTAGGTCCACTTTTCTCATAAAGTATCAATGCTATTGCATTCAAACTTGGTTCACTTACTTACTATCATGAGGGGACTGGGCAGGGAAAGTAAGATAACTCTGGCTTGCATTTTGCCAGAATTATGTGCCCTTTTTAAAATTAGAAAATTGAAAATTTTGGTTAAGTTTTGTGTTTAGGTCCATTTTATTCCTTAAGTATCAAAGCTATTGCTTTCATACTTGCAACGCTTACTAACTATCATAAGGGGACTGTGCAGGCAAAGTTATGTAACTCTGACTGGCATTTTGACAGAATTATGTGCCCTTTTTATACTTAGAAAATTGAAAATTTGGTTAAGTTTTATTTTTAGGTCCACTTTTTTCCTAAAGTATAAAAGCTATTGCTATTGTACTTGCAACACTTACTAACTATCATAAGGGGACTGTGCAGGCAAAGTAATGTAACTCTGACTGGCATTTTGACGGAATTATGGGCCCTTTATACCTGAAAATTTGGTAAAGTTTTGTGTTTTGGTCCACTTTACCCCTTAAGTAACATAGATATTGCTTTCATGCTTGGAACACTCGCAAACTATCATATGGAACAGTAAATGACAAGTTGCATAACTCTGGTTGTCATTTTTACCAAATTATGGCCCTTTTTTTACTTAGTAACTTTGAATATATGGTTACATTTTGTGTTTAGATCCACTTTTACTTCTAAAGCATCAAGGCTATTGCTTTTAAACTTCAAATACTTTCATGCTATCATGAGGGTACTGTACCTGGCAAGTTGAATTTTACCTTGACCTTTGAATGACCTTCACTCTCAAGGTCAAATTATTAAATTTTGCTAAAATTGCCATAACTTCTTTATTTATGATTAGATTCGATTGATACTTTGACAAAACAACTCTTACCTGACATACCACAATAGACTCCACCCAAACCATCCCCACGCCCCCCCAACCCCTCCCCCCCTGAATCCCCCTCAATCCCCCCATTAATTTTTTAAATTATGGATCATCTAGTAAATGACCACCACACCCTCACACTATACTCCCACCCCGAAAAAAATGATTTTTATGCCCCCGGTAGGGTGGCATTTAGCAGTTGAACTGTCCGTCACTATGTCAGTCAGTCCGTCCGTCCGTCCGAAAAAAACTTTAAAATTGGCCATAACTTTTTCACTTTTGAAGATAGCAACTTGATATTTGGCATGCATGTGCATCTCATGGAGCTGCGCATTTTGAGTGGTGAAAGGTCAAGGTCATCCTTCAAGGTCAAATGTCAAATTTATGGTGTCTGTCCGTCCGAAAACTTTAACATTTGCCATAACTTTTTCAATATTGAAGATAGCAACTTGATATTTGGCATGCATGTATATCTCATGGATCTGAACATTTTGAGTGGTGAAAGGTGAAGGTGAAGGTCATCCTTCAAGGTCAAATGTCAAATATATGGCGTCTGTCCGTCAGAAAACTTTAATATTGGCCATAACTATTTTAATATTGAAGATGGAAGCTTGATATTTGGCATGCATGTGTTTCTCATGAAGCTGCACATTTTGAGTGGTGGAAGTTCAAGGTCAAGGTCATCCTTCAAGGTAAAAAAATAAAAAAATTCAAAGCGGCTTTCTCATGAAGCTGCACATTTTGAGTGGTGGAAGTTCAAGGTCAACGTCATCCTTCAAGGTCAAGGTCATCCTTCAAGGTCAAAGGTCAAAAAAATAAAAATTCAAAGCGGCGTTCTCATTAAGCTGCACATTTTGAGTGGTGAAAGTTCAAGGTCAAGGTCATCCTTCAAGGTCAAGGTCATACTTCAAGGTCAAAGGTCATAAAAAATATTCAAAGCGGCGTTATCATGGAGCTGCACATTTTGAGTGGTGGAAGGTCAAGGTCATCCTTCAAGGTAAAAAAAAATCAAAGCGGCGTTCTCACGAAGCTGAACATTTTGAGTGGTGGAAGTTCAAGGTCAAGGTCATCCTTCAAGGTCAAGGTCGTCCTTCAAGGTCAAAGGTAAAAAAATATTTAAAATAATCAAAGCGGCGTTCTCATGAAGCTGCACATTTTGAGTGATGGAAGTTCAAGGTCAAGGTCATTTTTCAAGGTCAAGGTCATCCTTCAAGGTCAAAGGTAAAAAAAAATCAAAGCGGCGTTATCATGAAGCTGCACATTTTGAGTGGTGGAAGTTTAAGGTCAAGGTCATCCTTCAAGGTCAAGGTTATCCTTCAAGGTCAAAGGTAAAAAAATATATTTAAAAGCGGCGTTCTCATAAAGCTGCACATTTTGAGTGGTGGAAGTTCAAGGTCAAGATCATCCTTCAAGGTCAAAGGTAAAAAAAAGAAGTTTTTATTTCATAGCGGCGCAATAGGCGGCGTTCTAATAAAGCTGCACATTTTGAGTGGTGGAAGTTCAAGGTCAAGGTCATCCTTCAAGGTCAAAGGTAAAAAAAAATTAGTTTTTATTTCATAGCGGCGCAATAGGGGGCATTGTGTATCTGACAAACACATCTCTTTTTTTTTTTTCAAACATGGTTAAAAAACACAAATATTTATTTTTATTATTTTATTTTTAAAATACCGTCCAACCATCCCACCCAAGAATCCCCCCCCCCCCCAAAAAAAAATTATTATTATTTTGCATTTTTTTTGCATTTTTCGCTCCACCCTTCCCTCCTTTGTGATTGAAATTGAGATATGTCCCTACACTTTAAAAAGAAAAATAGATGAGCGGTCTGCAACCTCAAGGCAGTGCTCTTGTAATTAAGTTCACCATCGGAATCGAAACTCCTGTTTGTTGAAAATCCTGGTAATTAGATTTAGGTATGTAATGCGGACGAACGGCGTCAAACACGCGGTTTCCGGTCAGATACTTTACTTATATATACCTATTTTAATACAAATTTGGATATAACGATCTAGCATGAATACCTTTTTTGGTATTTGTCTGGAGTTGGTCGGATTAAGGTCAAGGACGTTCTTAATAAAATTAGAACAATGATTTCCGCAGAAAAAAAACCTTCAGTTTGGCAGAAGGTATTTCACCAAAATTGTGTAAGTAGATATCTCACGTATGGACTTAGATCGGGATTGTAAATGTGGGCAATAACATCAGAGTCTTTGTCATGTTACTGAAACATAGAAATCGGCAAATATTTGGTTTCGGATCAATAACTTATGTTTGGATTGACCAATCTTTATGAATTTCGTTAAAAGCAAGATGGGATTACATTTGGGGCAAACCGCTTTAAGGTCACTCAAACTGATTCTAGCGCAACAGTTTATGCCTAAAACCACGAGTTTAAATAAAGATATGTAGCTGAAAGCTTGTTCGAGTCGGATCCATGTCAAGGTTACTAAAAACAAAAAAAATCAACTGCACATGCTCAATAACTTGCCCATAGGTAGCTGACAGGCAGACGAACCTTGTGTTTTGCACTCTTGTTATAATTAAACTTTAAAAATCGCGTTTGTGGCGTTGTCATTTTACTTGTTATCTTGTTTTAATAAAGAAAATAAGTCCTTATATAATGTCACCGGCTAGTGATGTTTACTGTGACCATTATTGTAGTCAGTTTATGTTTATTTTTGTTTAATTCACACTACACTTTATAAAAATTGCTTCTTGTAAAAAGATGACGAGCGTTGCAATGTTAACTAATACATTGTGTTAAAAATCGTTCGAAATAATACAATTTTGCAACGGAAAATATGTGAACATAAATTTAATGAACGCATATATGTATCTGAAACGGGAGAAATAGTCGCTCGCACTGTCTTCGGAAAGCTTTTGTTGAATGGCGAATGCGAGGTTTTACTAGGTGTGTATGTATGTAAAATAAACGTTGCATGTAACATATGCCATTAAGAGCCGACTTCAGTTTTTGTTTTTATAAGAAATGACTTTTTTTTATCAACTATTCGTCCAAAGTTCACGATAAGTTCATTGGTGTGATGTGTTTTCATACAATAAATGCATATGCTGAATACAGGCGTATATACGTACACTGTCCTTACCAGATATCGACGAATGCCAGCGGACGCCCAGTCCGTGTGCTCAGATCTGTACGAACACCGAGGGGTCGTATACGTGTTCCTGTAGGTCAGGTTACGCGTACGATGCAGGAGACAAAACATGTAATGGTAGGTGAACAAAACCACGACGTAGCAGTGCAGAACGCTTACTGCATTATGGTAAGAAAACACTACAGGTCATAGTTTCAGTAAAATAATATATATATATATATACAGTTGAGCAGTCGGAAAATAGTGGAATTGCCGATAGAAATGCATGTTATAGTTGTGCACACGAAATGGTAGTAGAAAACGCACCCGTTTTGAATATTCACAACGAGTGCAATGTTCTCGAATGTGAAAAAAATAAGCATACTGCGAAATAAGAGCAGCGCCAAATAAACGTTATGATACCATGTGGTTCTTTATTTAGAGCAAGGAACCAAGTTGCTAAACGATGAGACAAAACAAATGTCCTAGACCTGCCCCACAAGTACTCAAACTGTCTTTGGAATTTTGGGTTTAACCCATTTATACCTAGCGTCTAGACAAAAAAGGCGTCTCATCACGTCTACGCTGTTTGCTTAAAGGAATTTCTGTAAGAAATATTTTTAATATAGCAATAAATATACTAGACATCCCTAATTTTGGAAATAAATTGATCCATTTTAGAAGTATGGGAGAGTCCACTAGGCATAAATGGGTTGAACCTGTTTTATAGAGCTGCAAACCTCACACCTAGCTTAGAGAGATACACTCGGATGGCAATCGACAAAAAGATATCACGGTTAACATAATACAAAGAAAATATTGAAAAAACAATGAATATGGGGTCACCGCTTTTGAACGGCCAATGCAAATACACATCGGATTCTTCGACCCGTTTTTTGGAGCTCCAATCCTCGCACTTGGCTCAGACTTATTAACAAAACGTGCAATGACGTAAATGAAACATAGCCTCATACCATCTTTCATCAAATGAAAAAAAAGAGAATACATTTCAACTGAATTAAAATTTTATATATAAATGGTTGTGTGCAAACCATAGCACCAGAATAGCAGTTCAAGTATGTTGCGCTATATTTAATGAAAACATACATTTCCTAGATGTGCAGCGTGAGTACATGAAAACATACATTTCCTAGATGTGCAGCGTGAGTACATTTGTCGCGGTCAGATATAAGATATCGGATGAATATAAGATGTTTTTTGACGAAGTGACGAAAACAAAAATAACGCACACGCGGTTATTTATACAACTTTTTTCGCGATTAAGGCAAAATAGTAATTTATTTCCACTAAAATTTCCAACAAAGTAGGGCAGGTAGGTCGGCTAAACAGGATTGTCGCCAACTTGTTATAACAATTCCAAATTTTATAAGAATACTCTATAACATGCAGAAATCTCCTAAATGTCTATTGATAAGTCTTTCTTTAGTAAATTTTAATTTATTTTTGAACTAGTTGAGTGAATATGATCGAATGTAGAAAAAATATCAGTCATTTAACCCATTTATGCCTAGTGGACTCTCCCATACTTCTATATTGGATAAATTTATTTCCAAAATTTGGGATGTCTAGTATATTTATTTCTATATTTAGAATATTTCGTACAGAAATTCCTTTAAGCAAACAGCGTAGACCCTGATGAGACGCCACATCATGCGGCGTCTCATCTGGGTCTACGCTGTTTGCAAAGGCATTTTTCTAGACGCTAGGCATAAATGGGTTAAGGGAATTAGCGAAATTAATCGACAACGAAAACATATAAATATTAAACCTTTTAGATCGGTACAGCAATACAGGCTTTGTCGGGTAAGTGGAAAACAAGCATCTGTGTATATGCCAAAATAGTTTTTTCGCTGTCTTCATTCGGGCGTTAAAGTTCATTTTCATTATAAATGCTTACCTGGGTTAACAAAGGTGTGATACCAAGAAAAGGGATTTATATGAAGAGATGTTGTATAATGTGTATGATCAACTTTTGCAATAAAATTTAATGTCAATACAATGTTTTCAGTATGTCAATACTTGTCATAAACTTTGCACTGAACAGCTCAACTGATAAGGTGTATTATTTTGCAGATTTGGACGAGTGCAGAACAGGACTCACGGGCTGTCAGCAGAAGTGCATCAACCTGCCCGGAAGTTACAGATGTGATTGTCAGGCCAACCACACCCTCCAGGCAGACGGCAGGACGTGCAAACAGGATGGTATTAATGTTAACTTGACACAAACAAGATCTTATAACGTATCACTTGACTTAAACCGGTGGTATTAAGTTAATTGTACCTTACCAAGGTGTTATAGATGATCATGAGACTCGAATAGGATTGTTAATGATCTAATTAATGAAAATATCTTACAAACGTATGTGACATATACTTTTTTAAGCGTTTTCATTGGCTTAGTTTTCGTTTGATTGACCAATCGCATTTTGCTGAAATGACGTTGCAACGTCAAATGACGTCACGAAATGTAAACAACATTCGGGAATTATCATTTAGTTTGCGTAAATATTTATTTAATTTGCTCGTTTAAAAGCATGTGGTACATGTATAAAGATCTGACACTTGTTGTCATTTCATACTATATTTTATTAAACTCGTCCAGGTCATTCGTTAGTAAACTCGCCAAAGGCTCGCTTACTAACAAAATTCCTGAACTCGTTTAATAAAAAAATGAATAAAAAATACTGTCATCGATAAAACCTGTGAATCACAGGTGGTTAGCGTGTGGCTATGATCTTAATTAGTGAAAACATCATTTTGAATGATAAATAATCATATTATAACGAAAATTTAAATTTTATTAAAAAAATCACTATCAAATATATATATAACAAGGTATGCAACTCAAAATCACCCCAAAACAGGGTGCATCGCTTTGAACAGCCATATCTTCATCAATTGTGCAGCGATTTTCACGATCTTGGTCTTATTCAACGCAGAAATGAATTTCCTTTCTGGAAATATATATGTCTGGCAATATTTTTTCAAATGCTGGGTCAACTTTTAAGAAATAACACGATACAAAACTCACATGACCCGATTGACAATGATCATGCAGTCTTTTAGACTGAAATCTTCACGGAGTAAAGGGTATCTTCCCTACAAAGTTCATGTACCTCGATGCCATAATTCAATAAAACGTATGAAAAAACATTATTACCGTTCCTGTCGTTACATTATGCATCAAGACTAACTGTCCAGCGCCGTTTGAAACCTTTGTTTACATACATTTCAACTAACTGACATTACAAACACACGAGTGATTTCATTGGTCCAATGCGGAGGTGTGACTTAACAACTGGAGATTTCATTCTTAAAGACTGCATGATCATTGTCAACTGGGTCATGCGAGTTTTGTATCGTGTTATTTCTTAAAAGTTGACCCAGCATTTGTAAAAATATTGCAAAACATATACATATCCAGAAAGGAAATTCATTTCTGCGTAGAATAAGACCGAGATCGTGAAAATCGCTGCACAATTGATGAAGATATGGCTGTTCAAAGCGATGCACCCTGTTTCGGGGTGATTTTGAGTTGCATACCTTGTTATATATATATATTTGATAGTGAAAGTGTTTTTTTTCAAAAAAGTTAATTTTTCGTTATAATATGATTATATATCATTAAAAATAATGTTTTCACTAATTAATATCATAGCCACACGCTAACCACCTGTGCTGTGAATTGCTTTTGGATTGGTAGCACATACAAAACACAAGCCCTTGTGACATTGCGACTTTCAGTTACCCTCGAGCAGCTGTGTATCGCAAAAAAATGTCAACATGGATGTCAGGGATCGCAAGCAGACGTCAAATGTTTTTGTAACACAGGCTTCTCCCTAGCGTCTGATTCCATCTCATGTAATGGTAAGTTTTTTGTGGTAGGTTCCCTTTCTTATGAGAATTAGTAGTTTTAATGACTGTTGTATCATTCGTGATCAGTTTATGCCAGCATTTCATTTGATAGACTAAACATATAATTGTTAAGTGCAATATGATTCCTATATGTGTTGTGAAAAATAACTTTTTAATTTAATATGAAGTAATTAAACCTACAAAACTGCATTCCAGACATAAATGAATGTGACAAAAACCCATGCTCCCAGAAATGCAGCAACCTCGATGGAGCATTCCTCTGTTCTTGCTACGATGGATTTAAATTGTCCACAGACAAGATTTCGTGTGAACGTACGTGACATTGTTATCATTACATCAGCATATACTATTGTCAAACATATTTTTTTATGAAAACAACAATAACAACAACAACATTACTACTGAAATATTTCGCGGCAGGAATTATGTACGAAATAAGTTTCTAGAAAATAATCAATTGCGTCATTTATTGCTTTGTTATGGAATTATGCTTTATATATTTTTATGCTTAATGATAAATAAATATAACAGCTGTGATGTCAAATATTGAATTTTGCTTGATGGTTCTTTATTAATTTCCTTGTGAAGAAGTTAAACGCTACTATTTCACAATGATATTTATTACAACTGTTCACTCCAGCTTGTCGGGAGGGCACGTGGGGCACAAATTGCTCGAACGCGTGCATCTGTATTCACGCGGTGTCCTGTGACAGCGTTAAGGGCTGCGTGTGCCAAGCAGGTTGGTACGGCACCCAGTGCAACATGAACGTGAACGAATGTGTGAGGAACCCGTGCACAGCGGTGCAAACCTGTGTGGACACAGACGGCTCGTATACTTGTGATTGTGTCGATGGCTTCCAAAAACTAGATAACGAAACTTGTGAGAGTATGTTAATATTGAATATGTCAATTTGTAATTTGCATTTGGAAATGTCGTTATCCTTCTCTTAAAACAGTCCATGTGCTGATTATGAAGAGAACGGTACGATTTAAATATGTTATTGAACTTTACCTCTCTGACTTGTGTTTATCTTTCGCAGGCTTATATGGTAACTTTACAGAGTGTAGGCTACTCGCACAGGCGATACAACATTGTAAATGCACCTGTGAATTTAAATAACATTTTAATTAATGTTTACAGTGACTAATCAATAGACTTAAACCAAACAGTGAACCATGGATCAAGATGTTGTGCTTCTGCAACCTACGTCTTCTTCAGAATCGCTAACACAAAATATCAAACGCACTGCAATGTTCATTACCAAAGTTTTGGTCGGAGTCTGGTTAGACCCAACGTGCACTGCCAGGTTCAACAATTATTAATCTGTATAACTACCTATCTGTGAAATCAATTCTGCTCACGTTTATTTTTCATATCTTTTCATTAATTTCTTTATTGTGTACCACAGTATGTTGCGGTGATATGAATACATACAGGTTTGCAAATTTTTTCATGACATAGCATTTGAAATGGGAAAGAAAATCTTTACAACGACGAAATATTCATTTATTTGTGATTGCAAATAATATATATTTCATATAGTTTCAGCAAGTCTGACAATGGACCTGTTGATGTTATGTGCACTAACTTTTGTTTTTAGCACAAATACGGTGCCAAACACTGAACACACACGCACATTTTGGACATTTGCGTTTAGACTTCCTCTGAATCTACTGAATTTTTTATGACCCCTTTCGAAGAAAAGGGGGTATATAGTTTTCGCACTGTCCGTCGGTCAGTCTGGCAGTCTGTCACACTTTTCGTGTCCGCTCTGTAATTCAAATAGTTTTCATCCGATCTTTACCAAACTTGGTGAGAAGTTGTATCTAGACAATATCTAGGTCAAGTTCGAATATGGGTCATGCCGGGTCAAAAACTAGGTCACGGGGTCACTTATTGCATTTCAATAACTTATATCAAAGCGTTTATTGGGGCATATGTCATCCTATGGAGACAGCTCTTGTTTTAAATTTTGATTAAAACCTGAGATTTAAAAAGAAATAATGTATTCTTGAAAAATTAGTTGTGTCAAATGTTATGCAATAGCGAACTCCTGAATAGTGAACCATCAGCGCTTTCATTTTGTGCTTTCAGATATAAACGAGTGTATCCTGGGTGGTAATAACAAATGTGATCCGGATCGCAGCACGTGCATTGACTTGTCTCCTGGATACAGCTGCTCCTGCTCTAAAGGATACATCGCCAATGGCGACAAATGTGACGGTGAGTTTGATCACTGTATAGAGTAGTAACATCTAAGAGTTTGTTAGTTGCTACATATATTCCGCATAAGAAACTCAAAAATGAAATTGACATTAAAGCGAACATAATGATTATCATGTATTGTTGTTTTTTCCTTATTTTTCTATTAAAACTAGCAGTATGCAAATGCGCTGAAAATAGTTGAGCCTTGCTCTGGGAAAATGGGGCTTAATGAATGCGCGTAAAGTGTCATCCCAGATCAGCCTGTGCGTAAAGTGTCATCCCAGATCAGCCTGTGCAGTCCTCCTAGGCTTATCATGGACGACACTTTCCGCAAAGACTGGATTTTGGTTTATAAGAAACTTCCTTTAAACGAAAAATTCCATAACAGCGGATAGTTTTGCTCCTGATTAGCTTGTGTGGAGTATGCAGGAAAGTCTGGGACTACATAAACCTTGTTTTCCCAGAGCGAGGCTCAACAAGTTGTCTTCACACATGATATCGTATCATTTCCGAGTGTGTATGCGCCTATCATTTCCGAGTGTGTATGCGCCTTTCATGCAGATATCGACGAGTGTGCCACCAAGCACGACTGCGAGCACACTTGCATTAACGTGGTGGGCAACTATAACTGTAAATGCTTCGTGGGATACATATTACAAGACAACCGCCGAACGTGTATCGCATGTGAGTACTCTGTAATAGCCACTATTGTTAATACTCGTGGATATAGAATTAAACATATTCAGCTATAGTTATCTCAAACAGTTTCATTATTTGACCGAACAATAAACCAAAAAAGCAAAAACCTCATGAAGCATCTAGTTACATAATACAACGAGCTCGCGCTATAAACGGTTAATATAAAACATTTCGCTGCTTTTTTACTCTTTAAAGCGGGTATATACGATCTTGTCAAATATTTATTTATTAATATAAAATGTGTAAAAATTGATTATACATATATTTCAATATGAACTAAAATAAAAGTTAAGAAGAACATGTGTCGAAAATTGCTAAATAAGCCAGATATTTAATTCTGAAATCGAAAAAGGCTGTACAGCCGAATTCGCCAGCATGTATATCATGCATGTACGATGTGAATCTAAATTTAGTTTAACGGTTCATTTGAAATTCCTGCAGCGATATCGATTCATACGACACACAAACACTAACTAAAAAGACGAATGCATCGGTTATTGTAGGAAAATAATTACGAATTATCTTCGTCACAATCGGCTCAGGGCCCTAATTTGTATTTGCTGTATTTTATGAAATTCGTCTTAAATGTATCATTTTTCGTGCATATTGTGTGTTATTATAACATATTTGTATCAATATTTAACAGTTCAGCACATATAAAAATCGTATATACCCGCTTTAAGTTTACGAAGTTGAAGTTTCCCTTAAAGTACTAGATCTGTCAAAGAAACGTAGACGAGAGTGTCTCAATATGCATAGCGCTTTGGATGCAATCGAGCTCAAACAAATAGATTTGTTAACTGAACTTGTTAATAGGATATATTGACACATAATATAGTTTGCAAATTGTTGTAGTCGTATGTTCATAGAGTTGCATTTGTAAGTGTTGACATTTACTTTGATCATTTCTCTCCTTTTACCAGAAACAACTTTATATTTGTAAAACACATCAATGAAAACAAACTACAAATCTCAATATAATCCTATACCTTGTTCACAAGCGAACTTTGTTTCTAGCGTCAGATAGATGCGCAGGACACCAAAACGGACTGAACTTTACTTCATGTACAACCATGAATTTCCATGGGTGCATGCTCAATGATTCTGGAGATGCTGTTTGCTTCTGTCGTAAAGGATTTGATAATTCAGGAAACGGGTGTATTGGTGAGTTTCATTTTTGCCCAACTAAACATGATTGATTTCTAGCATGGAGTTAGCAAATTACACAATTATACTTTTAATATCATATTTGAAATGTTTTCAAGCGAATTTAACGTATCGTAAAAATAAGGTGTGTGCACAGAAATATATTATAAATGATTGATTGTGTACGCGTTTTATTTTTCAGATACGGACGAGTGTGCTGGTAATGGGGGCCGGGGAGTGTGTAAGGTGAAGTGCTTAAATCTGCCGGGAAGTTTCTTATGTTCGTGCAACAATGGAGAAAGACTTCTTAGCGATGGAATCTCGTGCGAAGGTAAATGGGCCGTTGCTACTTGTCTTTATTGTATATTGTAAACACATAACACTTACAACAATCGTGTGTATATTGCCCGCACTAACATGATTGGTGTCAATAGCATTTGAAAATGCATTTAAAGTATGCTATGATAAATATGTTGTTAAATATACATATTATACTTTCACAGACATGTGTGTTATTGTGTATTTATCCTCTAAGTAAATTCCAATTAAATACAAACTGTTGTAACTCCTAACTATATGTTAACACCGTTTTGAAACTTGACGTCTTGTCTACAACGTGTTCTGAAAAATGAACATTCCAAGTTGATATGGCTGATTGGTATTTTACCTGCACATCCTTGGTGTTGTTATCAGTAGGACAAATGTAAAAAGAGTTGTTTACACGCTCAGCAAATCTTAGACAGATAGTTACTTGAAAGAGCTGAATTAATCTGTTTAGAACTGTTACATTTCATCTAAATACAACAGTTGTGCTAAGATAAATGGAGTCGTGTTCTGAGAAAATTGGGCATAATGCATGTGCGTAAAGTGTCGTCCCAGATTAGCCTGTGCAGTCCGCACAGGCTTATCAGGGACGACACTTTCCGCTTTTATGACATTTTTCATTTAAATGAAGTCTCTTCTTAGCAAAAATCCACTCTGGGACGACACTTTACGCACATGCATTATGCCCAGTTTTCTCAGTACATGACTCAAAATGCGTCTGTTTTGGTTCTACCTCAGCGTGTAATACAACTGACACATGGGGTTCCAGCTGTGAGAACAAATGTTCATGCGGGCAAGGAGCGCTCTACTGTGACTCTATTGACGGCTGTCAATGTAGAACGGGTATGCTATTTTTTTATGATTTAATATTAAAACATGTGATTTAATATTAACACATTTACGGCACGATATGACCTCTATGTGTTGAGTTGTTGTAAATCCGCAATATACAAACAAAATAAATGTAATTGACAGTTTTATTGTCCACTGTAAACAAATATGAACAATCTAAATCGTGGTAAATTATGAAGCTGTATTTTCATTATGTTATGACCGGGCGTTTTTCCATAAATTGCACAGAATACAATGTTGCTGTTTTTTGTCGTATTAGAACATCTCAATGTTTGCAGGTTGGAATGGCACAAAATGTGATGTCGATATTAATGAATGCTTGACCAATCCGTGTGGAAACAATCAGAACTGCATGAATACATTTGGTTCATATTATTGTGAGTGCAATACAGGATACCACAGGAATGTATCAAATAAGTGCGAAGGTCAGTTAACAATGTTGGAGGGCTGATAATACAGAACAAGTATTTGACTTCAGAAATCTTGCCTCCTGTGTAATGAGAATGATATAACGATTTCATGAATGCAGTAGTGGGCGTAATATTTATTTCTATAAACAACTTTTTGACAGTGTACACTTTACGGGTTGGTGTTAATTGGATTAGATGTAGTTTTCGTTAATCCGTACCACCGATCCATTCAAGTAGATGCGTAAGAATAGTAAACATTGAATTACAGATGTTGACGAATGCAGCTCACCGACGAAAAACTATTGCTCGCAACGCTGTGACAACAATATGGGTTCTTACACATGTGCTTGTCGTCAAGGTTTCCAATTCGCACCAGGATCAAACAGAGAGTGCATCAGTAAGTCCGTACTATTTAAACAAACATAAAGACAGACAGTCGGTTGGTCGGACGGACTGGCGGACAGACAGGCGGCCAGACAGGCGGACGGGCGTGTGACCGACGAACGGGCGGTAGAGCGAACGGACGGACAATTTTATAGACTTAAAGCGGGTATATACGATCTTGTCAAATATTTATTTATTAATATAAAATGTGTAAAAATTGATTATACATATATTTCAATATGAACTAAAATAAAAGTTAAGAAGAACATGTGTCGAAAATTGCTAAATAAGCCAGATATTTAATTCTGAAATCGAAAAAGGCTGTACAGCCGAATTCGCCAGCATGTATATCATGCATGTACGATGTGAATCTAAATTTAGTTTAACGGTTCATTTGAAATTCCTGCAGCGATATCGATTCATACGACACACAAACACTAACTAAAAAGACGAATGCATCGGTTATTGTAGGAAAATAATTACGAATTATCTTCGTCACAATCGGCTCAGGGCCCTAATTTGTATTTGCTGTATTTTATGAAATTCGTCTTAAATGTATCATTTTTCGTGCATATTGTGTGTTATTATAACATATTTGTATCAATATTTAACAGTTCAGCACATATAAAAATCGTATATACCCGCTTTAAGTTGTACATTTTTTTCTTATTTATAAGTTAATAAACATATACATATATATAATAATATCAAAGTGAACACAAGTTCGTAAAACTCCGTATCATATCATAGTAATCACGTAAAGATTAACATACATGCCATAGCAAACTGTTTGTGTTGTTAAAATAGTTTTTAGCTGCACTTACACATGCAGATGATAAATACAATGAATTTAAAGGTTAAAATTTACAAAAATTGGATGTGAAAACAATAATCATAAAACAATTATTAAAACGTTATAAAAGAGAAGTTGATATACAACTTTTCTTTATAAACGGAAATTAAGTACTAGAAATAAGAATGTTTAGACGTATACTGAAGGAAAAGAAAAGATGTACGATGTCGTTTGCTTTGTACATTAATTTGTATTACCTCTTGACATGCTTAATTAGTGAACGAATCACAACTGATGATTGCAAAATACACCCTGCCAAAGTACAAGTACCATTTTAGTTAATTATGCATTTATACGTATTGTCTTACCAGTCCGCTGTCCAACTTGATAGGTTGTGTTTTATGTTATGTAATGTATTGTAAACGGGGTAATTACGTGACAATCAAGATGGCGACGTCCGTGTCGATACAGGTATACCATTTATTGCTTTGGGTTAATTTGTAAATGCCGGTCACTTTCTAGTCATACCAGTAAGACATTGATAAACGTTTATTTTGTATTTACATTCGCTTTATATCTCGAATTTACGCGATAATAATTTTCTTAGGGTGAGCTTTAATTTTGTGATCTCGCTTAGAAATTTCGTATCGAGTAAAGTCGAGATATAGAGCGAATATTGATACAAAATAAACGCTAATCACTTTTTTCTTCTATGGCTGGTAAGTAAGCGGCATTAATAAATAAATAAAAGTAATACAGGAAATAAAGCGGAGAAAAATTCCTGTCTCGGCATAGACTTCGCAATCTTGACTTCTTTTAAATCATCAGGTGATTACCTGATTTAGGACTTATTATTATCCAAATATTACGGGAAAACAGTTTGTAATCGAGGTTACGTCGTTGGTATTTTAGCAGCGTCATATACAATAGATAACATATGAAAACAAATCTATGGTGGCGATTGTTCGTAATTAATATAACCGCTACTAAATAATAAAAAGGTTTTCAGCTTAATAACCTGACAACAAATCGGTATATTGCAGTAACAGGTCTTGATATATTGTAATAAAACGTCAGATATATCACTTGTCATTAATACATTGATTAGGATTGCATATCAGGTTGGTTGAAATCCGATCAAGGTCGCCATTACTTAAATAAAAACACTATTGTACCTCCTTTATAACTCGAGAGCTTCATGCCAAGGTGCCGTGTATTGGAAGATCTCATCTGATTGCATGTCAATGTTCATCCCACCGCTACCTCGGCATATAATTTTATTCTGAGAAACTCGAGAATGAATTGAGCAATTGTAAGAAAACCATAGTGGGGTATATGCGTTATTTCGGGGTCTTGTCAATGTCATCACTAATAAAAAGTATAGTTTACAACGGAAATCTGGTTTGTAATCAATAAAGAAAAAGTAAACAGAACTGTAGCGTCCTAATTTCGGCGTTCGTTTTATAGATCACACACGTTTGTGATTAAATATTGTTACACAACGCATTAAAGTGTAGTGAAATTCTTTTCTAAAACGTCACTTATATAAGCGTATATTGCATTACACTGAAAAAATGGTTTCAGATATAAATGAGTGTAACGGTGCACATGGTTGTGAACATGGATGCCTGGATAACGAAGGCAACTACCAGTGTTACTGCCGCCAGGGATTCAGATTGGAGTCCGACAATAAATCTTGCCGGAAAGGTTCCTGTTTTACATTTATTATTGCTAAACGTATTTACCCAGTCAGCATATTTAGTAAAATATATACATGTGAATAGTTTAGCACACACATTGGTATTTTAAAGGGGCCTTTTCACAGATTTTGGCATTTTTTTTAACTTATTCATTAAATGCTTTATATCGATAAATGTAAACATTGGATCGTAAAAGCTCCAGTAAAAAATCAAGAATACAATTAAAAAAAGGAAAAGAACATTGCCCGGACCAGGTTTCGAACCAGTGACCCCTGGGAGTCCTGCCAGAGTCTTGAAGTAAAAACGCTTTAGCCTACTGAGCTATTCCGCCGAGTACATACACTAGGAGTATTTTATACCTTATATAAGCAATCTTCGTAGTTTCACAAAATTTAACGACAAAAACAGAACTCTCCAAATTATTCAATCGTTTCGCGTTGCAACGCTTTATAATTTTTAGGTTTTAAAATCGTCAAAAGATGCATATAATGGCTATATTAGACCATGGTAAATGTTCAGTATTACTGTTTCCTCACAAATATCATAACTAAAACGAAAATTTGCGAATCTGAAACAACTTTTTTCAATTTTGTCAATTTACCAAAGCGTGAAAAGATCCCTTTAATACTTTCATGTTTTCTGTTTATCGCAAAAAGCCGTAACGTTAAAAATGACTAAACATGCCGTTTTGAATACGAAAATACGAAAATTCGAGATTGTATCGATAAGATGTTAAGATGTTGTTACAACTAAACATTCATAACGTTTTTAAGATGAAACCCAAGTGGACCCTTGCAGTACATTCAACACCACGTGTGGCTATGGGTGTGTAACGGTGAACGGCTCGCCTCGCTGTTTCTGCCCTGCGAATTTCAAGCTCAATCCTGAGGACAACTCAACCTGTCTTGGTAAGTTGGGATGTATTTGCACAAAACAGTTCAGAGTTCTTTACATATATTAAATGTGCGCACTTTCCCTTAAAAATTGATATCCCACAATACCCAATTGAATGACATAATGTTTAATGTGTGGTCTTTGTTTACCAAATCGAAGCTGACACCAGCTTTACGCACGAATATATAATTAACCTGATCATGGGTATACTTCTCGAAACACTCGCAAACAATGCTTACCGGGGTATGTTGACAGTTTACATCTGCACAATTGCGGCCACTGTCTTTCTCTGTAGCTGATACATACACTCACACTTTGAAACGATATTCTCATGCCAATATAGACCCAGTTTAACAATATAAGGTTCAATTAATTACATGTTTTGCAGAGCTGAATAACAAACTGTGGGTGAAACTGGTCCTTTCTTTGCCATATGATGTTAAGCTCCAGTCAAACACCTCAGTCGAGTTCAAGAATAATGCAAGTGATTTGAGTTCAGGGGTAAGCGGTCTTTGATGAAGCACTATAGTATCTCCGTTCTTCTTTATGTATTCTTTGAAATCGTGTACACGTAGATACAAGCATTTAACTTTTTCAGTGCTGGAACCGAGTTTTGAAGGCCTTTGCAAACAGTTTGGATCCAGATGAGACGCCACGAACGTGGCGCTCATCAGGATCCAAACTGTTTGCTATTCTGTGTGCTATTCTTTGAAAAAAATGAAGAAAATGCTGATTTAAGAAATTCAGCAGACGACATTTAACAGACGACAAATTTCCTAGCATGCAAAGGGTTAATGACCCGACTGAAACTTATTGTTATCATTCAATGCACACAACAATACTCGTGAATTGTCTCAACAAGGTTATTGTATTAAATCGTCTATTATAGCAATAAAAACCCTGTGTAATAGTATAATTATATAAATAACATTTCAGCTGAAGAGAGCATATTCAAACCTGCCGGGGGTTGTGGATATTGGGATATTTGCAATCTTGTAAGTAGACATGCTCGTAGCAAACAGTAATGTAAAAGAGTACTTGATTAAAGGTAAAAATACATAAATACATCGATATCAATATAGAGTGAAAACTTACAACAATGTATCTTGTATATCTTAATTCGATTCCAGTCTCTTTAGAGATGTCACTCTTATCTTGGCGCATAGATGCTTATTATAAGTTTAGGGGAGTATATAGGAGTGAACTTGTCTGTCGGTCGGTCGGTCTGTCTGTCGGTCCCTATTAAGTGTCCGCTCTCTAATTCAAGTAGTTTTCATCCGATCTTCACCAAACTTGGTCAGAAGTTGTATCTACATGATGTCTAGGCCAAGTTCGAACATGGGCCGTGCCAGGTCAAAAACTAGGTCACGGGGTCACTTAGTGCGTTTTAAACATTCAGCATGTTGTCCGCTCTCTAATTCAAGTAGTTTTCATCCGATCTTCACCAAACTTGGTCAGAAGTTGTATCTATATGATCTTAAGGCCAAGTTCGAACATAAGCCTTGCCGGGTCAAAAACTAGGTCACGGGGTTACTTAATGCGTTTTTTAACATTCATCATGGTGTCCTCTCTCTTATTCAAGTAGTTTTCATCCGATCTTCACCAAACTTGGTCAGAAGTTTTATCTAGATGATCTGAAAGCCAAGTTCTAACATGGGCCATGCTAGATCAAAAACTAGGTCACAGGGTCACGTTTTACACATTGAGCATGGTGTCCGCTCTCTATTTCAAGTAGTTTAAATCCGATCTTCACCACACTTGGTCAGAAGTTGTAACTAGATGATGTGTAGGTCAAGTTCGAACATGGGCCATGCTAGGTCACGGGATCACTTAGTGTGTTTTAAACCTCACCATGTTGTCCGCTCTCTAATTCAAGTAGTTTTTATCCAATCTTCACCAAAAGTGGTCAGAAGTTGTATCTTGATAATGCCTAGGGCAAGTTTCAATATGGGTCATGCCGGGTCAAAAACAAGGTTACGGGGTCACTTAGTGCGTTTTAAACATCACAATGTTGTCCGCTCTCTAATTCAAGTAGTTTGCATCCTATCTTCACCAAACTTGGCCAGAAGTTGTATCTAGATGATGTCTTGGTCAAGTTTGAATATGGGTCATGCCGTGTCAAAAACTAGGTTCACGGGGTATCTTAGTGCGTTTTAAACCTCACCATGTTGCCCGATCTCTAATTCAAGTAGTTTTCATCCAATCCTCACCAAACTTGGTCACAAGTTTTATCTAAATGATCTCTAGGACAAGTTTGAAAATGGGCCATTCCGGGCCTAAAACTAGGTCACGGGGTCACTAAGTGCGTTTTTAGCGAGGCTGTTTTCGGAGAAAATCCGATCTATTGTCATAGCCAGCTCGTCGTCCGCCGTCAGCCGTCCAACGTCCGCTGTAGGCGTCGTGCTAAAACCTTAACATTGGCCAAAACTTTTTATATATTGAAGATAGCACCTTGATATTTGGCATGCATGTGCATGTCATGGAGCTGCACATTTTGAGTGGACAAATTTGAAGGTGAACATCATCCTTCAAGGTCAGGGTCGAAAAAAACAAAGTCAAGGGAAGTAATAAGCTTTAAATGGACATAGTTATCTGACCTGCCCACGTATATATTTTTGTTAAATAAATCAAAGCGGCGCAGTAGGCGTTATTGTGTTTCTGACAAACACATTGTGGTAAAAGGTCAAGGTCAAAGTCATCCTTTATGGTCTATGGTAAAAAATACAGTTTTAAAGGAAGTAATAAGCTTTGAAAAGGGGGAAAATTATTAAATATTGAACATAGCCACTTTATATATTTGGCATGCATGTGTATCTCATGGAGCTGCACATTCTGAGTGGTGAATCTACAGTCACAGTAGTGGCTTTTAATTATTTGCTACTATAAAATATAGATTTGTTACAGACAATTATTTTCAAGGGAAGTAATTTATATAATTAAAAATTTAATATTATATATATCCGTACCAAGAATTGAAGTTCTTTTCACAGTTACTGTACAGATTTATTATTTTGATTATGTATAACCCAAATGATTGATTTGTCAATTTTTTTTAAATGATATCATTATAATTTCTTTTATGTTCATAACATACCTGTGGACTTATGTCCATAGATATATGATCAACTCTGGTTATGATCTCTTTTAAACCACAGGCCTTGGTTGTCAGTGATGTCTGACATGGTCATAATTGACTGCGAGACCCTCCCCACCCCCAACCCACCCCCACCCACCCCCGGTTGGATTGGACAAAACTCAAGGGAAGTAATAACATTTAAAGGGAGATGATTCATATACCTGCCAAATGATAAATATAAATGACAAACACATCTCTTGTTGGATCACTAGGTCAAAGGTCAAGGTAACTGTGACCTCTAAGAAAAAAAAAATTCTGACAAGCTTTCGCAGTCGAGCGTGGCACTAGTTATGCGGTGCTCTTGTTTAACATTCGGCATGGTGTCCGCTCTCTAATTCAAGTAGTTAACATCCGATCTTCACCAAACATGGTCAGAAGTTTTATGGAGATGATCTTAAGGCCAAGTTAGAAAATGGGCCTTTCTGGGTCAAAAACTAGGTCAAGGGGTCACTTAGTGCGTTTTAAAAATTGAGCATGGTGTCCGCTGTTTTTTGTGAAGACGACATGCAAAATATTATGTGTCTATGCGGCATGTGGGGGTATTCATCACGTCTGTGACAAAGCTCTAGTTATATCAAAAATAGTAATCATATATAATTGGGTTTCAGTTTACAGATTCAATCTTTTTTTGGCCATCGCTGTTTTGTACGGACATAATTTTCTTATATTTTAAGATAAGACTATAGATTTCAGACATGATTATTTTGTATATTACAGGCCGGAGTTTGTTGTTCTCCATACGGTCCTTTTTAACAAGGATAACATTACGGATACAGACGTGACCGCGCTGGCAAGCCTATTGCGATTCATACGCTATGACCAAGGATATATCGCCATATATCAAACGAATACATCCATTGTCCAGGAGCCTTCTATTGCGAATACGCTGTCGGGACCATTCCGTGAGATAATTTTTGGAATTAACGTCATGCACTGTCTGAATAAATTGGTAAAATGTATTTGAAAAAACGAATATACAAAAATTGAAGACAGCAAATGACATCATAAATGCAATGACACATTTCTATGAAGCAGATTTGGAAGCCCCACTTTAAGAAGGGATGGGTGGATATATAAGTTTTCTTTTGTCCGTCGGTCCTTTCGTTCGTACCTTTTGGATCCATTGTTCTCGACATAAACGGACTTATGGCCTCTTTTCAGCGAAAACATTTAATTTTAATCATGTGTCGCGGATATATTCATCAAAGTAGTAGCCGGAGAGGAATGAAACTATACAAGCAAAGTAACCAGCATGTGAACTTATGCACCTCTATATTTGAGGTCGCTTATTGTCATTATAGCCGGAGCTATGGCCCCTTTTGCTACTATTATTATTTCCTTTTGTTAGGTATCGTGACGTGCTTGGTCTGTTCACACACCTGCTTGCTGTTAAACGTAACCAGGGATACGTACCTATGTGAATCGTTACCAGGTACTGTTGCATGTATCCGGTTAAGTGTTTATTGTAATCTTGTTATTTAATGACCATACAAATGCACATTAATAATTTCGCAATTTATTTTAACATCGGTTGACTGCATTTTATAAAAATTACTTGATTACATCTGCAGAGTTATTAATAAAAAAATTACTCCCTAAAGTACGAATAACCATAATCAGATATCTTAATGGAGGATTATAATTGTCTTTGCACTTGGCAAATTTATTTTGTTACTTAAGTAATTAGTGAAAACTTCCAATTGAACGGCACAAACTGTTCAATTAATATTAAAGTTAAAAGTTATGTCAAATTATATTGTTATGCTTCGCTACATAAATCAATGTTGTTAACGCAAATATTCATCCTGAAGTTTTAATAAACACGACCTTTAAATTTCCGCTCCAGATTTTAATATGTCTGCCAGAATAGAGATACAAATGCAGAAAATCTACATACCAGCTTACGGTTCCAAAACATCGCGAGGGTACTCTGCTCTTAGAGCCGCTGTAGTCTCCTCGGTAGGTACCCCAGATGATTATACGTTACCGGATGTAATCCTATTGGCAATAACTTTTAATTTGTGTCGACGATATTAATGGTGCGTAACGGTTTATTCTTTGTTTTATTTGAATAAACCTCGCGTTTTGTTCGTATTATGATTATACATGATTATATGAATATTTCTTCGGTGTATATTATAGGCATACACAACTTAGACATGCATATTAATGTTAGAAAAATAAGACTAATAGTTGGGCAGTGACTTTAACTTGACGTATTGTTTGCGAGTTATACTATGCATTCATATCATGATTAAAAAGTATACCGTTAAACCTTATACAATGTTTCTTTCTTTAGTGGTATTTAATAACATTGACATCACTGCTTAGGGTAGCTGACATATTTTGGTAAAAGTATTGCCGCAAGTTGCTATAAACGTGGTTTCTCTCTTCTCACTACATTCTCTTTATCATAGACTAACATATTGTTTTAACATTTTACAATCGATTTGCATAGCAAGTTATACTTATTATATGTTATATATTTATTATATCGATATTGTTTATTTGTAGTTCATATCATTGTTCGGATCACTGCCAGGGTATGCAGGTATTTCGGATATTACGTTCAGGCAAGTATTCTATTATCTACGATTATTAAGCTTGAGTGGTTTAGTGTTCATACATAGTGCTTAAGCAGTTTGTCGAACGCATTTGGGGCATGAACGCAGTCATCAAATATATATATATATATAATATATATTTACAAAAATAGCTTAAAAATATATAGACTTTAGCTACAACGACGAAGACATAATGAAATGTCCCACCCCCACAATAGTCAGCAGTTTTTCTGCATAATAAATGATATAATCTGTTAGTATAATGAATTATATAATATATATAACATATACGAATGAAAATATTTTACACTTAGTGAATGATCGAATATATAATGCACTGGCCATTCGGGAAAACTTAATTTTTGTATAACGACTCTTGAAATATAATTCGATCATACATCGAAAGCAACACGTAACCTCTTTATTATATACGCGTGTCAATTATATCATATTGTTTCTTGAATCCTAAGTTCAAACAAGTACAGGTTAACCCATTTGTGCCTAGCGTCTAAAAAAAGGCCTTGGCAAACAGCGTAGACCCAGATGAGACGCCGCATGATGCGGCGTCTCATCAGGGTCTGCGGTGTTTGTTTAAAGGAATTTTTGTAAGAAATATACTATATATATATATAAATAAATATAATAGACATCCCGAATTTTGGAAATAAATTGATCCAATTAAGAAGGATGGGATAGTCCACTAGGCATAAATGGGTTAACAACACAATTTCAGTGAAGGCGCGATGTCTCAGGGTCGCCAGATGCAGGTCCGCACACACATTCTCTTCAACTCAACGGTGACGTCTGCCCAGAAAACCGACATAGCAAGCAGACTGGTTGCCCTGGAGACGCAGAAATGTGTGTTCCTGGATGACGAATGTGTGCTGTTAGTCGGTCAGTCGCGGATAATAGGGACGGATGGACCAATTATAGGTAATCCATATATATTATTATACAAACGAAGTTAAGGGGGGTATATAGGAGTGAACTTGTCTGTTGGTCGGTCGGTCGGTCGGTCGGTTGGTCGGTCGGTCGGTCGGTCTGTCGGTCTGTCTGTCGCTCGGTCCGTATTAAAAGTCCGCTCTCTAATTCAAGTAGTTTTCATCCGATCTTCACCAAACTTGGTAAGAAGTTGTATCCACATGATGTCCAGGCCAAGTTCGAACATGGGCCTTGCCAGGTAAAAAACTAGGTCACGGGGTCACTTAGTGCGTTTTAAACATTCAGAATGTTGTCCGCTCTCTAATTCAAGTAATTTTCATCCAATCTTCATCAAACTTGGTCAGAAGTTGTATCTAGATGATGTCTAGGCCAAGTTCGAACATGGACCTTGCCGGGTTAAAAACTATGTCATGGGGTCAATTAGTGCGTTTTAAACATTCAGCATGTTGTCCGCTCTCTAATTCAAGTAGTTTTCATCCGATCTTCACCTAACTTGGTCAGAAGTTGTATCTACATGATATCTAGGCCAAGTTCGAACATGGGCCTTGCCGGGTCAAAAACTAGGTCACGGGGTCACTAAGTGCGTTTTAAAACATTCAACATGTTGTCCGCTCTCTAATTCAAGTAGTTTTCATCCGATCTTCACGAAACTTGGTCAGAAGTTGTTTCTAGATGATCTTAAGGCCAAGTTCGAACATTGGCCATGCCAGGTCAAAAACTAGGTCACGGGTTCACTAAGTGCGTTTTTAGCTCATCTATTTTTGAACAAAAAATTATGAGCTATTGTCATCACCTTGGCGTCGACGTCGGCGTCCGGTTAAGTTTTGCGTATAGGTCAACTTTTCTCATAAAGTATCAATGCTATTGCATTCAAACTTGGTACACTTACTTACTATCATGAGGGGACTGGGCAGGCAAAGTTAGATAACTCTGGCTTGCATTTTGACAGAATTATGTGCCCTTTTTATACTTAGAAAATTGAAAATATTGGTTAAGTTTTGCGTTTATGTCCATTTTATTCCACAAGTATCAAAGCTATTGCTTTCATACTTGCAACACTTACTAACTATCATAAGGGGACTGTGCAGGCAAAGTTATGTAACTCTGACTGGCATTTTGACAGATTTATGTGCCCTTTTTATTCTTAGAAAATTGAAAATTTGGTTAAGTTTTGTGTTTGGTCCACTTTTTTCCTAAAGTATCAAAGCTATTGCTTTCATACTTACAACACTTACTAACTATCGTAAGGGGACTGTGCAGGCAAAGTTATGTAACTCTGACTGGCATTTCGACGGAATACTGGGCCCTTTATACTTGAAAATTTGGTTAAGTTTTGTGTTTTGGTCCTCTTTACCCCTGTAGTATCATAGATATTGCGTTCATACTTGGAACACTCACAAACTATCATAAGGGGACAGTAAAGGACAAGTTGCATAACTCTGGCTGTCATTTTTACAGAATTATGGCCCTTTTTTGACTTAGTAACTGTGATATATGGTTACATTTTGTGTTTAGATCCACTTTACTTCTAAAGTATCAAGGCTATTGCTTTTAAACTTCAAATACTTTCATGCTATCATGAGGGTACTGTACCTGGCAAGTTGAATTTTACCTTGACCTTTGAATGACCTTGACTCTCAAGATAAAATTATTAAATTTTGTTAAAATTGCCATAACTTCTTTATTTATGTTTAGATTCGATTGATACTTTGACAAAACAACTCTTACCTGACATACCACAAAAGCCTCCACCCAAACCATCCCCTCCCCGCTCCCCCCCCCCCCCCCCGAATACCCCCCCCCCCCCCCCGAATCCCCTCTCAATCCTCAATCCCCCCCATTATTATTTTTTGAATAAAAGATCATCTAATAAATGACCACCACACCCTCACACTATACCCCCTACCCCCACCCCCAGACTAAAAAAATATTTTTTATGCCCCTGGTAGGGTGGCATATAGCAGTTGAACTGTCCATCAGTATGTCAGTCAGTCTGTCCGTCCGTTTAAAAAAAACTTTAACATTGGCCATAACTTTTTCACTTTTGAAGATAGCAACTTGATATTTGGCATGCATGTGTATATTATGGAGCTGCACATTTTGAGTGGTGAAAAGTCAAGGTCAAGGCCATCCTTCAAGGTCAAATGTCAAATTTATGGTGTCTGTCCGTCCGAAAACTTTAACATTGGCCATGACTTGTTCAATATTGAAGATAGCAACTTGATATTTGGCATGCATGTGTATCTCATGGAGCTGGACATTTTGAGTGGTGAAAGGTGAAGGTCAAGGTTATCCTTCAAGGTCAAATATCAAATATATGGCGTCTGTCCGTCAGAAAACTTTAACATTGGCCATAACTTTTTTTATATTGAAGATAGCATCTTGATATTTGGCATGCATGTGTATCTCATGAAGCTGGACATTTTGAGTGGTGCAAGTTCAAGGTCAAGATCATCCTTCAAGGTATTTTTTTTTTAAATAATCAAAGCAGCGTTCTCATGAAGCTGCACATTTTGAGTGGTGGAAGTTCAAGGTCAAGGTCATCCTTCAAGGTCAAGGTCATCCTTCAAGGTCAAAGGTAAAAAAAAAAGAATTTCAAAGCGGCGTTCTCATGAAGCTGCACATTTTGAGTGGTGGAAGTTCAAGGTCAAGGTCATTCTTCAAGGTTGTCATCGTTCAAGGTCAAAAGTGAAAAAATAATTCAAAGCAGCAATATCATGAAGCTGCACATCTTGAGTGGTGGAAGTTCAAGGTCAAGGTCATCCTTCAAGATCAAAGGTCAAAAATAAATAAATTCAAAGAGGCGTTATCATGAAGCTGCACATTTTGAGTGGTGGAAGTTCAAGATCAAGGTCATCCTTCAAGGTAAAAAATAAATAAAATTCAAAGCGGCGTTCTCATGAAGCTGCACATTTTGAGTGGTGGAAGTTCATGGCCAAGGTCATCCTTCAGGGTCAAGGTCATCTTTCAAGGTCAAATGTCTTTTTTTTAATTTCAAGGCGTTCTCATGAAGCTGCACATTTTGAGTGGTGGAAGTTCAAGGTAAAGGTCATTCTTCAAGTTCAAGGTCATCCTTCAGGGTCAAAGGTAAAAACAAAAAAAATTCAAAGCAGCGTTATCATGAAGCTGCATATTTTGAGTAGTGGAAGTTCAAGGTCAAGGTCATCCTTCAAGGTCAAGGTCATCCTTCAAGGTCAAAGGTCATTTTTTTCAAAGCGGCGTTCTCATAAAGCTGCACATTTTGAGTGGTGGAAGTTCAAGGTCAAGGTCATCCTTCAAGGTCAAAGGTAAAAAAAATAATTCAAAGCGGCGCAAAAGGGGGCATTGTGTTTCTGACAAACACATCTCTTGTTTTTTTTCAAACATGGTTAAAAACACAGATATTTATTTTTATTATTTTATTTTTGAAATACCGTCCAACCATCCCACCCAAGAATCCCCCCCCCCCCAAAATATTTTTGTTTGCTTTTTTTTTCATTTTTGGAAGATAATGTAATAAATGACCACGCCATACTCTATACACTTCTTTCCACTCCAGCCCTCCCTCCTTTGTGATTGAAATTGAGATAGGTCCCTACACCTTTAAAAAGAAAAATAGATGAGCGGTCTGCAACCGCAAGGCGGTGCTCTTGTTTAACATTCAGCATGGTGTCCTCTCTCTTATTCAAGTAGTTTTCATCCGATCTTCACCAAACTTGGTCAGAAGTTTTATCTAGATGATCTGAAAGCCAAGTTCGAACATGGGCCATGCCAGATCAAAAACTAGGTCACAGGGTCACTTAGTACGTTTTACACATTGAGCATGGTGTCCGCTCTCTATTTCAAGTAGTTTATATCCGATCTTCACCACACTTGGTCAGAAGTTGTAACTAGATGATGTGTAGGTCAAGTTCGAACATGGGCCATGCCGGGTCAAAAACTAGGTCACGGGGTCACTTAGTGTGTTTTAAACCTCACCATGTTGTCCGCTATCTAATTCAAGTAGTTTTTATCCAATCTTCACCAAAATTGGTCAGAAGTTGTATCTTGATAATGTCTAGGGCAAGTTTGAATATGGGTCATGCCGGGTCAAATGCAATGTCACGGGGTCACTTAGTGCGTTTTAAACATAACAATGTTGTCCGCTCTCTAATTTAAGTAGTTTTCATCCAATCTTCACCAAACTTGGTCAGAAGTTGTATCTAGATGATGTCTAGGTCAAGTTAGAATATGGGTCATGCCGGGTCAAAAAATAGATCAAGGGGTATCTTAGTGCGTTTTAAAACCTCACCATGTTGTCCGCTCTCTAATTCAAGTAGTTTTCATCCAATCCTCACCAAACTTGGTCACAGGTTTTATCTAAATGATCTCTAGGACAAGTTTGAACATGGGCCATTCCGGGCCTGAAACTAGGTTACGGGGTCACTTAGTGCGTTTTTTAACATTCAGCATGGTGTCCGCTCTCTTATTCAAGTAGTTTACATCCGATCTTCACCAAACTTGGCCAGAAGTTTTATATAGATGATCTTAAGGCCAAGTTAGAACATGTGCCTTTCTGGGTCAAAAACTAGGTCAAGGGGCCACTGAGTGCGTTTTAAAAATTGAGCATGGCGTCCGCTGTTTTTTGTGAAGACGACATGCACAATATTATGTGTCAATGCGACATGTGGGGGTATTCGTCACGTCTGTGACAAAGCTCTAGTTTGTGTATATTTTTAAAATGTAAAACATCTATAAATGCAATTATTTTCTGGAATAAGCACTCCCAGATAGGGTCGCTGGTCATTAAAAATAGCCAGTTGAAAAACGGATAAGCACCAGTTTAAATCGAAATTGTTTGCGACTTACAACACGTCATAACTTTTGCTTTGTTTTAATCAATGCACATTACAATGCTTTTTTAATAAAATGTATGTTTATATGGCCCCAATAAGCAAATGGCGTGTTTTTTGTGTTAAAGGTGATGCTTTTACTGTAAATTTCATAAGCTATTGGAATGACATGCTGTCTATTGTAACATTAATATAGACAAAAGGGGCACTTGTTTTTTTTACAGTCGGTATTATTATTAAGGTTTATGAAATATGTAATGAAATAATTATACTGTTATATAGCTATATAGTTTAATTATGAAAAAAATACAAACACAATATTGTTGTCCTGAAAATTTGTCGTCAAAGATACAAGTATACGTTTTTATTGCTCCCTACCGGTTTCACCGGAGGGGACTTCTGGTTTGCGATTACTTTAAAAGTTCTTAATAATTTTTCATGAAACTTGAAACATGGATAGATGGCAATATGGACATTTTGCACGTCATTTCATTGTGTATCTACGTCAAAAATTATGGTTGCTCTGGCAACAAATAGACTAGAAATACTGCTGAAAATGGTGATTTTCTGGATCCTGCGATAACTTTAAAAGTTCTTCATATTTTTTTTTCATAAAACTTGAAACATGGATAGATGGCAATATGGACATTATGCACGTCATTTCATTTTGTTTCTACGTCAAAAATTCTGGTTGCTATGGCAAAAAATATAAAAAAATCAATAAACAAATCTGACAATGGTGGAATTTCTGACAATGGTGGAGCCGGTAGGGGACCATATCGCTTGGCAATCTCATGTTTTATTTAAGGAGCAATATTAGAAGAAAATAACTCTTGATGAAGGACTTCGAAACGTAGTAATGAATTAATTTTTTTATTTTATTTCTTTCAGCGGTTTGTCAGACATGTAAAGCTGACCAAGAGTGCCGTTTAGGTATCAGAGACCGTTATGACTGCGTACCACTGACGCAAGTTACGCCAACATCTAAAAGCATAGGTAATGTTCATAAATATGGTATCTTACTATTTTACTCATACAATAGAATATCATTTGCAGTTCTGGACTTGCATATCATTACATGTAACGCGCAGTATTGGTCAATATTTAACCGGCTAAGCAGTGTTGTTTTAAACATCCACATATCGCCTGAAAAAACAAACATTTACAATCGTCGTTCCCAAACTCAATTCTGTCACGTGTTTGATGTATTTGTGCTGTATAAAATACTTGACTTTCATATTGTTTCAGAGAACTTCGACTTGCTGCTAGGACTGGGTTTAGGCGTACCATTGTTCATTCTGTCTGTTTTCCTGCTGTTCGTCTGCTTCCTGTTCTGTCTCCGCCGACGCCGACAGTCTTGGACCAGACAGTCACTGTCTTCTGAAAATTCCGACCCGTACGTACAATAGAAGTCGAGATATTAAATACCACAGTAAATTACATAACAATTGAATTACATAATGAGGAGATAATTTAGCTTAGATTCTTCTGACATATAGTAATATTGGTAACATTTGCATTCTGACATATAGTAATATTGGTAACATTTGCATTCGATGGATTGTGCAAATAGACCCTTATTTAGGTCACGCAATTGATTTAAGATCATATGGGAATACATGTATGCATGCGAAAAATGTGTTCTTTTGTATTAATATATATACCGTTATAAAAAATCTAAATGATAAAGGGGTATTTAAAAACAACTTTAAACATGATTCTATACATTACAGTTACAATGTCCGCCCCGCGTTTGGCTCAGTGAGTTCCGAGTTAAGCGGGCGCAACAACGCGAGCGGCCCTTTCTCGCGGCGCTACAAGGAAAACTGGGAGGCATTCCCGGAAGAGGACGAAAACATTTCATACTACAGGGATCCGCTACTAATACCGGCACCTTACATACCCATATACCGTAAATCAATAGTTTCGTTGCATATGTGAAAATATGTGCCCTGTGCCTTCTTGGTTTTATTTTGAAATCTGCTCACTCAATAACAGTATACTCCATGTCTCGTTTGCGAAAAATATACTTTAAATTATTACTTAAAAGAATACTTATGGTTGTGAACAATTGATATGAAATCGAGTTGTTATTCTCTGAGCACCCTTTACTTTGTATTACACGCGACCCCATTAACCTTTTCAGTGCGGGAACCGAATTTTAAAGGCCTTTGCAAACAGTTTGGATCCAGATGAGACGCCACAGAACGTGGCGTCTCATCTGGATCCAAACTGTTTGCTATTCTGATAGTATTGTTTGAAAAAAATGAAGAAAATGCTTATTTTACAAATTCAGCAGACGACATTTTAGCAGACGACAAATTTCCCACTATGCAAAGGGTTAATTTACGTTCTTATATTAGCTTCCTTGGCTGGAGCTGTCATCGAGCCAAATGAACCTGTAGATGAGCCAGTGCGGTCAAATTTTTCCTGGGACATCCTTTACGACAACAACTTTCAACCAAACAATGCTGTATGTGTTTTGTTGTTACTGATGACTAAATGTGGTGTTTGTATCATTTGTACATTGAAACCGTCGTTTGCACACGTATAATGGCATGATTATTTTACTGATTTACGTGTATTTATTTTGTTAAACAATATTTAAATATTTAATTTTAATGAATGAATGACCCAAATGGTTATGTTCACAATTTAGAACCTTAGACCTGTTGTGCTTACATTACAGTTTCGTATTGAAAGACCGGTGGTTGAAACTAAGCCAGCTGACGTGTTTAGGGTAAGATACATATGATCCGTGCTCTGTGAAAATGGGGTTTAACGCATGCGCGTAAAGTGTCGTCCCTGATAAGCTAATCAGGGACGAAACGTTTTCGCCTTAAGTTGATTTTTGCGAGGAAGAAACTTTCTTGAAACAAAAAATATCATAAAAGCGGTAAGTGTCGTCCATTATTAGCCTGTAAGACTGCACAGGCTTATCTGGGACGACACTTTACGCACATGCATTAAGCCCCTTTTTCGCAGAGCACCAATCATATGGATTTGGTTCGTTAAATTTGTATATACAAGTATTCATTAATGTTTGTTATATTAAGGTTGAACAACGTCTATATCTTTGTGTATCACTGAAATACTATCGCAAGTGCTATATCATAATATTGGGCATGAACGGTGATGTTTGTTATTAAGCAGTATTCGTTTCTATAGAATTATTTGAAAACATGGTTATTTATTAAAACTAACCTACTAAAAATGGTGATACTTAAAACATGCATTGAAACATTTGTACAGGTTATCTCTTGTGATGAAATAAAGTAGTCGACAGTTTAATAGCAACTAGACTCGTACCAGTTTAGATTTTACAATTGCATTTCAATCTTGACTCCATACTATATTTAAGTTGTATGTTTTATGTATGCTCTTTCAAAACCGTAAAAGTGCTTTTGAATGTCTGCATTTATTCAAGACCTATCTATTGAAAATGTTCAGAGGGAATTTGACTCATAAGTATTAGTGTAGAAAAATCGGGCTTAATACATTTGCGTTAAGTATTGTCCGCGAAAAACCTCTGCAGTCCGCACAGGCTTAGTAGTGATGATACTTTCCGCTGAGACTGGGGTTTCGTTTATGAGAGACATTACTCAAACGAAAACTTCCAAACGCGGAAGATGGCGTCGCTGATTAGTAAGTGCGGACTGCATGAGCTAATCTGGAAGATTTAGCCCGCCTTATCCAGCGAGAAGCTTGTTTGTTTTTCAGGATTCAAGACGTCAAACGTATGAGTAGGAGAGGCGCTTTAAAAATGCATGCTACATGAGACGTACATAAGTGCATGGAACTAACAGAATATTCGATCGAGCAGCGACTTTTACAAAGAAGCGTGTCTAGGCGAACGGGATTCGGATATACGCTACACTGCGACGTATTTTGTGTTTTGATTCTTATAGAAACATGCATTTCCCTTTTTACAACCGAGATATTATTTGCTAGTCTATTGGCTTGAAAAAGGGGAAAATATTTGTTCCAGAAAAAACACTGATGAAATGATTATATCTGAACGATTACGTGTTTTTTTACGTGTATGTCGGTTAAGTGAGTTGTTTATGTATGAAGTGATTTCGCAAAGGTGCGATAACATGCGGCTATATACTGATGTCAAAACTAGGTATAAGGACCTCATACTGTTTTGTCGGTAAGCCGTGAATCACTGCCATTATTCATGATTTCAGACATTAATATGTTTGAAATCCTTATAAAACATAGATGAGCGCCAATGGTCTCTAGGACGCAATTGTATATATGTTGTTGTTATTTATATTGTTTTATGCGTATATAAATACAATTTATTTACATTTAATGATTCCTTACATACGATAGTTGTTGATATGGTATTAATGGATGTTATCGGTAATTATGATAAAATTTCAACTATTAAATTATATACTTAGGATATATTATATGTACACATTTCATTTGTTGTTCAAATATATAAAGTTAAAATCTATTAAATACTGTTGTTGTTTTGTAGCAGATTGCAGTAGCGTTTATGGCAAAGCAAGACCCTAGGAACAAACAAAAAATTGAGTGTTGATAAGACCATGGTTTTAAACTGTAATAGTAAAATTAAACTTTAAAACTGCAATTTAATGTTTTCGAATTGTACAATTAATCTGGGTTAATATATATATCAACAATTAACATCGTTCTCATCAATATATGTGCACTTATAATACGACGTATGGCGTTCATAGATCAAATCAGGTCTAAACCTGAATAATTGAGTGGAAATTATGTAGCAATTTGATCATCTTAAGCTCTCTGTGGCTGGTCTGTGTGGCATTTTGCAAATAATGTACGATATCAACAGCGATTTTATCGACAGCAGTATACAACTGACATTGCGGACTCATCGACAGCAGTATACAACTGACATTGCGGACTCATCGACAGCAGTATATGACTGACGTTGCGGACTCATCGACAGCAGTATATGACTGACGTTGCGGACTCATCGACAGCAGTATATGACTGACGTTGCGGACTCATCGACAGCAGTATATGACTGACGTTGCGGACTCATCGACAGCAGTATATGACTGACGTTGCGGACTCATCGACAGCAGTATATGACTGACGTGGCGGACTCATCGACAGCAGTATATGACTGACGTGGCGGACTCATCGACAGCAGTATATGACTGACGTGGCGGACTCATCGACAGCAGTATATGACTGACGTTGCGGACTCATCGACAGCAGTATATGACTGACGTTGCGGACTCATCGACAGCAGTATATGACTGACGTTGCGGACTCATCGACAGCAGTATATGACTGACGTTGCGGACTCATCGACAACAGTATATGACTGACGTTGCGGACTCATCGACAGCAGTATATGACTGACGTTGCGGACTCATCGACAGCAGTATATGACTGACGTTGCGGACTCATCGACAGCAGTATGCGACTGACGTTGCGGACTCATCGACAGCAGTATACAACTGACGTTGCGGACTCATCGACAGCAGTATACAACTGACGTTGCGGACTCATCGACAGCAGTATACAACTGACGTTGCGGACTCATCGACAGCAGTATACAACTGACGTTGCGGACTCATCGACAGCAGTATACAACTGACGTTGCGGACTCATCGACAGCAGTATACAACTGACGTTGCGGACTCATCGACAGCAGTATACAACTGACGTTGCGGACTCATCGACAGCAGTATACAACTGACGTTGCGGACTCATCGACAGCAGTATACAACTGACGTTGCGGACTCATCGACAGCAGTATACGACTGACGTTGCGGACTCATCGACAGCAGTATACGACTGACGTTGCGGACTCATCGACAGCAGTATACGACTGACGTTGCGGACTCATCGACAGCAGTATATGACTGACGTTGCGGACTCATCGACAGCAGTATATGACTGACGTTGCGGACTCATCGACAGCAGTATATGACTGACGTTGCGGACTCATCGACATCAGTATATGACTGACGTTGCGGACTCATCGACAGCAGTATAAAACTGACGTTGCGGACTCATCGACAGCAGTATACAACTGACGTTGCGGACTCATCGACAGCAGTATACAACTGACTTTGCGGACTCGTCGACAGCAGTATACAACTGACATTGCGAACTCGTCGACAGCAGTATTCAACTGACGTTGCGGACTCATCGACAGCAGTATACAACTGACGTTGCGGACTTCCAATCACACTCACATACCATTTTAGTAAATTTAAGCATGCAAGCTGCTTACCATACGATGTCAAGTTGGTGTGATGTTCAAGTTGGAACGTTAACCGATTGATTCAATGCTCATTATGTACGTTGGGATTTACCAAGTTTAACGAATTCACAACTATAATTTATTCGGTCCGGTCAGCCGTCCATGCTTTACTGTACAATTTTTGAATTAATAATCAGTCAATATGTAAACTATTTAATTGTGTATTTGATTTACCATTACAAAGTCAATTTAGACTGTCGTCTGCATGCAACAAATTGATTCTTGTTATTACCACGATTACTGAAAAACGAAATGGCCATTTATTCGATAAGACGTATCGGATGCCGAAGTCGAAAGCTCGTATGTATGTTTATTCCAAAGGTATTTGGATAATTAAAAACATAACTTTAACTTCTGAATTACGCTATTTGTCTTGTTTGAAATTCTATTTGAAAAATGCTGATTATTGTACACGGGTAATACAGTTGAATATATGAGCCTCGCTCTGTTAGACAGGGTTTAATGCATGTGCGTAAAGTGTCGTCCAAGATAAGTCTGTGCAGTCCGCACAGGCTAATCAGGGACGACGCTTTCCGCTTAAACTAGATGTTTGCTAAAGAGAGACCAAAAATATCATAAAAGCGGAAAGTGTCGTCCCTGATTAGCCTGTGCGGACCGCATAGGCTAATCTGAGACGACACTTTACGCACATTCATTGAAACCCCTATTCACAGAACAGGGCCCATATATTATTTTTATGTCAGCCACGTTTGAACACACACAATAAAACAACATAATACTAGTAGAGGGGAAACTAGGCTTCTGGGACAGAACCGTTTCCCTTCCGTTTTCCTTCCGTGTCCCAGGAAATTCTATATATAAATGTATAATATCTTTTTCAAGATATTATATATCCTTCCGTGTCCCAGGAAATTCTATATATAAATGTATAATATCTTTTTCAAGATATTACATATTTCCGAAAAGTCAAGCTCGGGGCAGCATCCCATTCGCAAACGCGGCGGCTCGAGGACTTTTGACCACTACCATTATTCGTGCATTTTACTTACATTAAACTTAGCAAAAGCTTGCATGTCAACTAAATCCGCAGCCCATATGTTATCAATGCCATGGGCAACGACTATTCTTTTTCTAAAACGTTTTACAACGGGTCTATGCAGTTCGACTGCGAGCTGATCAGACCATTTTATTTCTTTAGCCACGACTTTTTTTTCCCATTATAACCCAACCCAAACTTTGCCTTGGTAGATATTATCGGCTCTATTATACTACGCTCAATTCTTTCACGGAGTGTTGGGTCTTTAATGCGGCATTATCAACTCGATCAACTGGTTTACTCCAGTCTTTATATGCGCCAGTTGAAGTTAATCTCTCGTTTAAATTAGTTCCAGGTCCTGCAAAGTTCATTCCTGGAATATGCATTTCACCGGGAAATTTAGCCCACGGAAGCTTGACTTTACTCGTCACCTTATTCAACGTCGAAACCAAGTCTCCGCCAGTTTTAGTATGCATTTTTACAAACTGTGTTTTAACACAACCGCAAACGGAGCACTTTCCGCGAAGCATTGGTTTATTGTTCTTACTGACAACATTTTTTACATCAACCGTTTCAGTTTTGCTTTTGCACTTTACACAAAACATTTTTTTATGAAAAAATAATTTATATTTAAAAATGGAAGTTACAGATCTTTCGTGGAATGATGATATTTCAAAAAGATGCAACAGTAGACTTTTACCGAGATCAATACGAGGTCTTATTATTGGTAAAAGCGGATGCGGAAAAACTATACTATTGTTAAACCTTTTACTACGACCAGGATGGTTAGACTACAACAACTTGCGAGTTTTTGGCAAGTCGCTATTTCAGCCGGAGTACAGAATTATTAAGAAAGCGTTTGAAGAAAAGCTGCCTAAAGAAGAGATTCTGAAATTGTTTGCCGAACAAGACTATATAATAGAGAATGACGTTTCACCAGCTCTTTTAGTTGAATTAATTGCTAAAAGTTTAGATAAGCCAGCTGATATTGAATGTAAGTTTTATGAAACGTCTGATGATGTACCTGATCCTAGAGACTTGAATAGCTCTAAAAAGAATTTAATGATTTTTGACGACCTTCAGTTGGAAAAACAAAACAAATGTGAAACTTATTACATAAGAGGACGCCACAGCAATGTAGACTGCTTTTATCTCGCACAAAACTACTTTAAACTTCCAAGACAAACAATACGTGAAAATGCAAACTTTATGTGTTTGTTTCCACAGGACATGAAAAATATTAATCACATCTACAACGATCACGTTTCAACTGATATGTCAAAAGAAGAATTTAGAAATTTTTGTAAAGTAGCCTGGGACCGTCCTCATGGATTTGCTGTTATAGATCTTACTAGTAAAAAAAATAATGGTAAGTATAGATCAGGATTTGACTATTTTTACATACCTCACTAATAAAAAAATATATATATAAAATGGAACGAGTACTAGAACAAATGTTAGCGGAAATAAAACAAATTAGAATTAATACCGGTTCGAAAAATTCTTTTCACATTATATGCATGGTAATAGCTCAAGAATTTGTACTTCTTTAGGACCACCAATTCAACTAGATGTAGACAAAACATATGAAATGGCCTTAGTTAGTTTGGAGACCAACTATTCATTTCCAAATATAGACTCTTCAAACAATAACTTTCGCTATAGCCCTAACAACGGAGATGATTGGTATGATATAAATATTCCCGAAGGTTCATACGAATTGGATGATATAGGCGATTACATTCAACGAAGAATGAAGGAGAATAATCATTACAAATCTGACTCGGACGAGTACGATATAACCAACACACTCAGAACAGTACTAAATATAGCACCAGATTATAAAATAGACTTTACACCTGCACACTCTATAAGAACGGTATTGGGTTTTAATGCAGAAATATACTCATCAGGATATAATGAGGCAGAAAATATTGTCAATATATTATGTATTAGTAGCTTGAACGTAACTAGTGATATAATTAGCTCATCATATGTTAACAATTCGACTGAAAACGTAATATACAGCTTTTTCCCATCGGTTGGACCTGGGTATAAAATTATGGAAACACCAGTTAATTTGGTTTATTTACCTGTTAATTTGTCGACAATTTCGTCAATTGAGACAAAACTCACTGACCAGAACGGAAAACTTGTAAATTTGCGTGGTGAAAATCTTTTTATTAAATTTCATATAAAAGAAAAGTAAAAAAGTTTTTTTAAATCATATATAAAATGAGTCGTTTCGTAAATGTACCAGTAAATATTAGCGAAGGTCAGAGAGAAAAAATCAAAAAAGCTATTCAATCAGGAGCTCCCGTGTCTATTCGCCTATCACACGAGGATTTATCTGGAGAACACGTGCTAGCCCTCACTCAAGCACAGATTAACAAAATGACAAAAGCGTACCAAAGTGGTAAAGGAGTGACGATTAAAATGTCAAAAACACAAATAGAACACAACAAAAAAGTTGAAGGGGGATTTATTGGAGCTATTTTGCCGAGGTTGGCTACCGCGGGTAAGTTTCTTATGTTTTGCGTTTTACCAGGACTTGCAACCGGTTTGCTAACCGGCGTTGGAGCCGCAGCCGGTAGTAAAGTTGTCGACAAAATTAGTGGATCGGGTGTTTTGTATTTAAAGAAAAACGGAAGCGGTTGTAAAGTAATACAAGCAGGTAAAGGATTGTATTTAGCTCCGTGGAAGAAAGGTAGTTCGTTAGGACAGGGGCTGTATCTTAAATCTGGAAAAGGAATGTACATGAGAGCAGGATCAGGATTGCTACTAGGACCGAATTCACCATTTAGCAGTATTCCAATACTAGGGATGCTTTTATAAAAAATATTAACATATATAAAAATGCAAAGACATAGTATGCCAATTCACAAATTTATCCACAAGCATAAACGACCAACACCAGCGTCAGTTAAATGGCTGCCACACGAGAATCTTGCACATCCTGCAAAACCACTGTATGGTAAATGGAGTATTTCGATGCAGCAATCGCTCACTATTCAACCGAAAGCAGCACTTCCTATTAAATTAAAAATAGGTTTACGGCTATTTCAAGGTGTTTGTTCGGTATCGCTCAAACAAAGTTTAAAGGAAAAGAGATGTAGTTTACAAGATGGAATTATTGCTGAATCTGTTGACGACATAATTGTTACAATTCAAAACAACTCCGACGTTGCAGTTGATATTGTTGAAGGCGAATCTTTATGCTTTGTTACACATCAGTCGCTTTAAAAAATATCTTTTCAAATATAAAAATGGAGTACAAAGATTCTAAATGTAACGCATACGATACGTATGCAAGTAACGCTAAATTATATCCATCTTTACCACCAGTTGCCGTTCCGTCGGCTCCAGAACCGACTAGCGTTGAAGGAACTGCTCAGTCATACAGGCTTCAAAAGATAAACGAAATTCAAAAAGAAATTGCCACAGAAAGAGACAAGCGTGCAAACTTGTCTAAAAAGTATCACAGAGCAGTGAGAGTTATAGCAGGAGTGGACAACGCTCTTGTTGTTTCTTCAATGGTGCTAGGTGCGGCGGGGATAGGAGTATTGAGCACAATCATTGCGGCACCAGTTGCAATAGCAATGGAGGGAGCTGCAATAGGTATAGGACTATTGTCTATCATTGGAGGTCAAACCAATAAAAAGCTATTAATGAAAGCTGAAAAACACGAAAAAATTAAAACACTTGCAGAAGCAAAATTGAACACAATAAGTGATCTTATATCAAAGGCATTGGCAGACGATCAAATTTCCGTTAAAGAATACTCACTGATTCTAAGTGAACTAGACAAATTCAATCAGATGAAAGAAGAAATAAGATCTAAAATAAGAGTAGGTATAGACGAGGAAACAAAACAGTCCCTTATTGCGAAAGGACGTGAAGATGCAATTTTGTCGTTTCAAAACATGTTTAGTAAATCGAGAGAAAAACAGACGAACACCTCTCAATCAACGTAATTTTTAACGTATAAAATCACGTTAAAAATTACGTTTTAAATCACGTCTAAAATCACGTCAAAAATTACGTCTCAAATCATTTCAAAAATTACGTCTCAAATCACGTCAAAAATCACGTTGAAAATCACGTCAAAAATAAAATCAAAAATTACGTCTCAAATCACGTTTAAAAACATTATTATTTCTATTTAAAAATGTCGTTTTTCAAGATAACAGATCCGGAAAAAAGGGACTCCATGGTGCATGAGTATCTTATGTTAAGAAATAAAATTCGTCAAGACTCTTTATCTGAAAAGCTAGGAGACATTGATCAACACAGAGAACTAACAAAACTTTACAAACCTATCACCGATTCGCAAAGAGAGTTAAAAGACGCAACGTCAAGTGTGATACAAGCACTGCCAGCAGCATTAGCAGCTACAACACCAAATGCCATTACTTTCCCTCAATACCCAAGCATACAAGCAGAAGAGGATAAAAGACCGAAAGAAACATTAATAGAACTAGGTTCAATAGCAACTGAATACTTGAGATCGATGGCAGGCAAACAATTAACCGATAAAACATTTGGACTGTATGATAAAGGTGGCGCTTTTTATATTGGAGATTCAGAGGTAAAACTATCTGGAGATGATATATTTGTTGGAGAAACAAAATATAATGGAACCCTAGGACTTTGGGAGCTAATAACATCGAAATATCCTGATTCCGATAAATATACTTCACAAGACATTGACTCCTACAAAACAATTTTACTAAACACCAATGCTATTGTGAATCCTGACACGGGAAAGGTTAAATCAAGTTCTGGAGAAAAGTACAGAAAAATTATTAAACCAATCTATGAAGCATATTTAAAACCTAAAAAGACACACAAAATAAGTTCATTATTCAAGAAGAAAGGAGAAGGAATAGCGTTAATGCCTTCTGATCCAAACAGACTCGTTGAAATGCTTACATTACGAGTTAATAGTTATAATGCAGGTAATACTGGAGTAAAAAATGAAATCATAGACATAGCAGATGAACTGGTGAGACAAGCGGTAATAGACAAAGAATATTATAAAAAAATTAATGTTTCGTATTTAAAAAATGATTGTTAAACGAAGGTATATAAAAAAATACGTTATCGGCGGTTCTGGAATGTTTGATACCGTCTCAAATTTCTTTAAGCGAATGGTAGGATCAACGGCTGCGAAAACTGCTGCAAATGTCGCAAAAACGGTGGCATCAAAAGTGAGTAGCGCATCGAAAACAGAAATAGGTAAAACGGCTATCGAAGCCGGAAAGTTGGTTGTAAAAGAAGTTGGTTTAAAAGCTATTGATGTTGGAAAAGATGTAGCTATAGCCAAAGCTAAAGCTTTGATTGATGGATATAATGCACCAAAAAATCGCGAAGTAACGCAAGAATCGAGGGACGCGTTAGCGTCTCTCGTAAATAAGGGTTCTATTAAAGAAACAAACATTAACAACTTGCTTGCGGGTTACGGCATCGGGGTGAAGAGAGGTACCGCAAGGGCAAACGCAATATCAATTCAAGATCTTGTAAAAAGGTTGAACACAGGATCCGGTCTTCGTCTGGCTTAAAAAAAATATTCTTTCTTATAAAAAGTAAGAATGTCGAGCGAAATATTAAATTTTACAGAAGCTATAACCGTTGATGAATCCATTGAAACATATGAGTTTAAGGCGTATGAGCCTGTAAATGGTACGAATTTAAATTCATCGGGTACCATAACTATCGATATCGGGTTGTATGATGTATTTGCTCATCCTGCGGAATCGTACCTACTCATTGAAGGTATACTAACTAAAGTTGCCGACGGCGATGACGGCACGCCTGCATACGCAGACGGTGACGCAGTATCGTTAACAAACAATGGGCTTATGCATTTATTTTCCAATATTACGTATAAGCTATCCGATCAACAAATAGAATCGTTGAATCATCCTGGACAGGCTACGACCATGATTGGAATGCTAAAGTATCCGGATGGGTTTTCAAAAGCGCAAGGACTCAATCAGCTTTGGAGTAAAGATACGACGACAACAGCTGTAATTGCAGATAACGCAGGCTTTAACATCAGGCAGGCATACCTTATTAAGAATCCTAACCCCAAGGGAACATTTTCGTTCGTTGTTCCGCTGAAACACATTTTCGGCTTTTGTGATGACTATGACAAGATTGTGTATGGATTTAAACATACGCTCGCACTTGTTAGAAAAACTGACGACGATGCCATCTTTCGAGCACATGCAGCAGCTGCGGGTAAAGTAAGCATTGATAGATTGTCATGGTTTATGCCTCAGATTTTACCTGCAGATAGGGATAAATTTCAACTGTACAAATCAATTGAATCAAAGGTAACAGTACCCGTCCCTTTTAGGTCTAGACATTGCGAAAGTATTACAGTGCCACAGTCTACATCGTTCAACTGGAGACTAAGTGTTAGAACACCAACCGAAAAACCGCGATACATTTTGGTTGGATTTCAAACTAATTGCAAAAATAATCAAGAAAGAAATACATCGATATTCAATCATTGCGATCTTCATAACATGTACGTGACTGTTAACAATCAGCGATACCCTGAGGCTGATTACAACTTATCTTTTCCAAACCAAAAATGTTCACGAGCTTACTATGAAGCGGCTAGATTTAGCGAAAAGTTTTATGGAATGGATCCGCTGGTAACACAGAGTAACATTACACCGGCGGATTTCAAAGACCTGTTTCCTATTATGGTGTTTGATGTCAGCAAACAAAGTGAGCGGTTAAAATATGCATCGGTAGAGATGCAAATCCAAGCAACATTCCACCAGAATGTGCCAGCGGGAACAGAAGCGTACGCAGTTGTTATTTCCGACCAAATGATAAAATTTACCTCTGACGGATCTAAAATGTATATAGTGACGAAATAATAAAAAAAATACTATATAAAAAATGAAGTACACAAAGAAAGTATTAATTAAAATGCTAGAAAGTATTGACGTTCCTGCTACGACTGATCAAAGTATAATGGAGTTAATGTTGATTGCAAAGGAAAACGGACTAGATTGGAAACGAGAAGATGTTGTTATACCAGAACCTAATGAAAAAAGACCGCGAGGCAGACCTATACAGTTTTCGCCTAAAGTAATTGTTAAATTAACGAATGTTGAAACTGGAGAGGAAACAACCTATAACTCAAAATACCGAGCAATAAAAGCGCTTGGTTGTAATATAAAAAAGAGAAACAACGGACAAGTGGTAAATGGAATGAGGTATGAGGTCATGTTTTTATAAGCAAAACACATGCTTATTAAAATAAATGAATCTACCTAAATATTTTTTAATATATATAAAATGAATAACAAAACTGTAAAAGAGTTGAAGAAAGCCGATAAAGATCAGGGTCTGTGCGGATATTCGAAGCTCACAAAAGCTGAGTTGATAGCGAGGCTGAGCAGACGCAACGATGAGGATTCGGGTGATGATGATGTATGGGAAAATGCGAGGGAGGATGCAAGGGATAATGATGTATGGGAAAATGCGAGGGAGGATGCAAGGGCTGAACCAGCTAAAAAACCTACTATGATAAATAGGTTATTTAATTGGGCTGTTAAACCTGTAAAGACTGCTGTAAAAAATAGCTATGATTGGGCTGTTAAACCTGTAAAGACAGCTGCAAAAAATAGCTATGATTGGATTATTAAACATACACCAGAGCCTTTAAGGAAAGCGATAAGCAAAAAGGCTGATGCGTTTAAAGCAGAAGTCGAATCTATTTATAATAATTACTATAAGAAGCAGCAAAGAAGTGAACGTGATATTAAAATTAGTGAAAGCGCCATAGTAATTAAAGAAAGTAAAACTGCACTTAAACGTTTTGCAAGGCAATATGTTATTGATGGGGTTGAAAAAACTGATGCTCCAACATTTTTAGATATTGTTAAACCTGAAGTTGTAAAGTTTATGAGCAAACATCGTCAAATAAAAATGAATCTAGTGCTAGTGTGTGAAATGGAGCGGCATATTATGGAACATGAAACTGGTGTAATCGAAAAAATACCCTTTGTTTCGAGAACTGAAATAGTATTGGAGGGAACTGATGTTGCTGAATTATTTACCCAAATGGTAGATAGGATTTTGGAATCGTTTGCAAATTTTCAAATGAAGGGAAGCAATTGGAGGCTAAAGTCCGTCATTAGACTGGAAATTAACACCGGTACGTATAAGCCGTTAAAAGGTAAATCATACATTCCATTGCCGAAAGAGTTGGCTGCTAAAAAGGCAATTATTAACATAAAGAATGAAGATGACGAATGTTTCAAGTGGTGCGTCACGAGAGCATTAAATCCTATTGTAAAACATTCCGAAAGAATAACCGAACAATTAAAGGAACACGCAAAGTCGTTAAATTGGGATGGTATTAAATTTCCAGTTGCAGTGGATGTAAATGTAATAAGTTAATTTGAAATAAGCAACAACTTGAGCATCAATATATTCGGTTATGATTCTAAAGAAAAGGATATTTACCCACTAATAATAAGTAAAAACAAAAGTGAAAAGGCTATTGATTTATTGCTGATTTCAAATGGAAAAACAAAACATTATTGCTTGATTAAAAATTTTAACAAATTAGCTTCGGGACGAACTGAAACCGGTCACAATAAAATGTATTATTGTAAAAGGTGCTTAACAGGTCATCGAACAGTTGAGGGTCTTCAAAGACACAATGAATATTGTTCATTACACAGCACACAGAAAATAGTGATGCCAGCAGAGGGAACCACAGAGTATTTCAAGCATTACTGTAGATCAATGAGGGTTCCGTTTGTAATATATGCAGACTTCGAATCGTTTATCGAGCCTATTAGTTCTTGTAATCCGAATCCTGCGACGTCGTTTACACACAAGTTCCAGAAGCATACGCCTAGCGCGTTTTGCTATCACGTGGTATGCTCTGATGGCTCATTGTATAGTCGAGAGCCTGTTGTGTATTCAGCTAAGAATCAAACAGATGATGTCGCGCAATTATTTGTTAACTCTGTTGAACAAACCACTAAGGATATTTACAACACATTTAAATTTTCCAAGGAAATGATATTCACAAAAGATGATCAAGCTGAATACGATGCTGCGACCACATGTCATATATGCGAAGGTGATGAAGGCGAGTTTAGGTTAGAAGGCAACACTGATAGCTATACAAAGGTTCGCGATCATTGTCACTTGACTGGAAAGTTTAGAGGAGCGGCACATTCAAAGTGTAATTTAGGGTATAAAATCCCTAAATTTATTCCTGTATTACTACACAATCTTTCTGGATATGACTGTCATCTATTTATTAAAAAGTTAAGTATTGGAGGACAAATTAGCTGCATTCCAAATAACGAGGAAAAGTATATTTCGTTCTGTAAGAAGGTTGTTGTTGACACGTATACAAACAAAAAAGGACAGGATAAGCCTATTTATCGTGATATTAGGTTTATCGATACCTATAGGTTTATGCAATCGAGTTTGGATGCTTTATCAGGAAATCTTACCGATGATCAGTGTCGTGAATTGGCTAAGGTCTATAGCGGTAATGAGTTTACACTCTTGAAACAAAAGGGCATCTTTCCATATGATTATGTGAGCTCTGTTGAAAAACTCGCAGAAACGTCATTGCCCCCAAAGGAAGCATTCTACTCAAAGCTCACGGGTAAGGCTATTTGTAATGATGATTATGAATTTGCAAACAAAGTATGGAAGGCTTTTGGCTGTAAATCAATAAGAGACTACCTTGAACTCTACATAAAGAGTGATGTCTTGCTGCTAGCCGACGTTTTCGAAAACTTCAGAGATGCTAGCAATAAATACTATAAACTAGATCCAGCATGGTATTATAAAGCGCCAGGACTATCTATGGATGCGTGTCTTAAGTTGACAAAGGTAAAACTTGAGCTTATAAACGATTATGACGTGTTGCTAATGTTAAAGCAAGGTATTCGAGGTGGGGTTAGTACAATTTCAACGCGTCTTGGTATTGGAAACAATAAGTATATGGGTGATGATTATGATGAAAGCAAAGACTCATCGTTTATCATTTATCTGGATGCTAACAATCTCTACGGGTGCGCGATGAGTAAGCCACTTCCAACCGGGGGTTTAAGTGGATGAATGAAAATGAGCTTAACGATTGGAAAAACATTTCATGCACAGAAGGACAGGGGTGTATTTTAGAAGTTGACTTGGAATATCCTGATGAATTACATGATCTTCATAATGACTATCCATTAGCCCCTGAAAACATTATACATGAGGGATCAAAAGTTAAAAGCTTATTCCAAACTTGAACAACAAAACCAAGTATGTAGTACATTATAAAAACTTGCAGCAGTACGAAAAGCTAGGGCTCAGAGTTACCAACATTCACAGAGGAATTAAGTTTGATGAAAGCCCTTGGTTAAAAACATATATCGACTTGAACACTGAATTGCGAACAGCTGCAACTAACAACTTTGAAAAAGACTTCTTCAAGTTGATGAACAACAGTGTGTTTGGAAAAACAATGGAGAACATCGAGAATCGTGTTGATATCCGATTGGTTAATAATATTACACAGGCGGAAAAGCTCCTTGCAAAGGTTAATTTCGACCGCTTGACTATATTTGATGAAAATTTAATAGCTGTACATATGAGAAAAACCAAGTTATGTTATAACAAACCCATTTATCTTGGAATGTCTATTCTAGACTTAAGCAAGACAATAATGTATGAGTTTCACTATAATTACATCAAGGCTAAATATGGACAAAAGGCAAAGCTATTGTTTACGGACACAGACAGTCTTGTCTACGAAATTAAAACTAAAGATTTTTATGCAGACATTTCAAACGATGTTAAAAGACTGTTTGATACGAGTGAGTATCCAAAAGATCACCCCTCCGGAATTAAAACGGGTGTGAACAAAAAGGTTCTCGGAATGTTCAAAGATGAGGCAGCTGGAAAACAAATAGAGGAATTTGTAGGACTCAGAGCTAAACTGTATTCGTGTAAAATGTATGAAGGAAAGGAAAACAAAAAGTGTAAGGGGGTAAAAAAAAGAGCGTTATCGAAAACACCATTACACACAACGATTATAAAAACACGCTGTTTTCTCGTCAAGAAGTGCTAAGGTCAATGAACGTTATCAGATCATACGCGCATGAAATATATACTGAAACGGTCAATAAGGTAGCTCTTAGCGCAAATGATGATAAGCGTATTATACTAAAAGACGGTATTAATACAATGGCTTATGGACATAACCTCCTAAGAAAAAAAACAAGATGAGCAAAAATCTCACAGACATTCAAAAGATAATAAAAAAGTTTAAGAGCGTGGGTGGGCGTGTTGTCCCCAACATCCCCATATACAGCACGTTCTCAAGCACATCACAACTTATTGACGTCGCAAAGCAACTAAAAAGCTCAAACGTTAGAGTAAGGTATGTGCGCGACAATTATCCACGTCATCCCAATATGCCAGGAACACACTGGACGGCATGGATCAAAAACGGTCATGAAAAAATATACTTTGACACTTTTAGTTTAGAGCCACCACTTGAACTTGTAACGTATCTAAACAATCAAATGAAAACAAAACTTTTTAAAATCATATATAAAATGAGTTTTAATACCGAAAAGTATATTAATGTTGAAGGAGTTGTCTTACCAAACGAACCTCTATCCAATTTCCAGTTGATAGATGCCGCTAAAAAGTTAAAAATTAAACACTTTAGGGGTGTCTATGTTCGCGATGAACTTCCGAAAAGCCCTAAAAAGGAAGAGTGTGGAATTCTAAATCTATGCGACTCGCGAGGAAATGGTACACACTGGACTGCATGGATCAAAAACGGTCATGAAAAACTGTACTTTGACAGTTATGGGTTAGCACCGCCTGTTGAACTCGTCAGCTATATAAGGAATCCTGTGTATTATAATAGCGAAAGAGTACAAACGGATGGTGAGGTATTTTGTGGTCACCTATGTCTTTACATTCTTAAACAATGTGAGAGCGTAAGCTTACAACATGTAATAAACTCATTGTATTAAAAAAATGTGTATATAAAAATGTCTGTAAACATATTTGGTAAAACAAACGCAGGATCGTCGCAAAAAGTGATTTCAGGAGGGGTTACATTATCACAGGCCATTAATACGTTCTTAAGGCGAGATGGTAAAAATGCTGCTGACGCAAATATTAATATGGATTCTCACAATCTAATCAATGTATTGGATCCTATGAATGCTCAGGATGCTGCAACAAAAAGTTATGTTGATACTCGCGCTGTTTCAAAGACTGGAGATACTATGACTGGTACTTTAGACATGAATGGTCGCGCTATAACTAATTTATTGGATCCTTCTGCAGCTCAAGGCGCTGCAACTAAAAGTTATGTTGATAAGCAAGATAGTGCTCAAATCATAACTTTAAATTCTTATGTTGATACTCATGCTGTTTCAAAGTCTGGAGATACTATGACTGGTGATTTAAACATGGGTGGTAGGATGGTTAAAGGATTACCTGTTCATTATCCTCCAACCACGTACTTAGGATCTGAAGCATCTAGTTGGTCTCAAGTTACTCAGTTAGTAAATGCTGAAGTTCAAAATGCTATTAAAATAACAAAGGAACTCATTACAAAGGAACTCATTACAAATACACCTAAAAAAAGTTATTCGGGTTATGTTCCAATTTTGGAGGAAAATATTAGTAGAACTGGATTTGTGGCCACTGCAAATGCAGTTACTACTGATAAATTTCAAGCATACGGTGCATTTAATAATCTTAATGTCGATGGATCTAATGGAAGCTGGGCCACACCTGCAAAAAATGATGGCTGCAAATTAAATGTCCTGAACCCGTGACAATTTGGAAAGTGGCGTTAAAAGCTAGAGCTATAGATGGTAAAAATATAACTGAATGGACTATTAGTGGAAGCCATGATGGAAAAACATTTGAACCACTGTTGACATCTACGACTAAGTTGTTTGGCTCTGCTAATGCTCCTTTGTTTTTCGATATTTCAACTACTACAGCATACCTGTATTATAGACTCGCTATACAAGCAAGTACTGGAGCCGGAGATCTTGGAGCTCAAGTTATGCAGTTGTATGTTTTATCAACGTGATTTATAAGTATCAAACTCTAATATAAAACATGAGATTTTATCCGTTTTTTCTAGAATGTAGTAAGCGCGACTCTAATAAGGAAAATAAAAGATATTTGGAACTTCTTGGTTTTGGAAAATGTGGTTTGATTATTGACAATGACGATGGAACGTCAACACTCGTTAAAGAAAAGGAAAAATTCAAAATCCCAAAAACATACAGCGCCCAACTGCATGATGAACTTAATCAATTGCTCTGGACTAAAAACAATGAGTTTGAAAAAATGGAAGCAACCATCAAAGAGTCAATGAAACAGTGGGTGAACGTTAAAAAACAGGATCAACTTAGGTTGATCGACAAATACGTGTTAAAATTAGAGTGTGATATGGAGGAGAAAAAATATCGCAAAGGTGCTATTACCACGGCATTCTTACTCGGAATGATCAAACCAAACGACATTGTTTACCAAGACTTTAAAATTAAACATATAAACGAAATATTTTTCAAAGGCCTTCACGAATAATGGTAGTGGTCAAAAGTCCTCGAGCCGCCGCGTTTGCGAATGGGATGCTGCCCCGAGCTTGACTTTTCGGAAATATGTAATATCTTGAAAAAGATATTATACATTTATATATAGAATTTCCTGGGACGCAGAAGGATATATAATATCTTGAAAAAGATATTATACATTTATATATAGAATTTCCTGGGACACGGAAGGAAAACGGAAGGGAAACGGTTCTGTCCCAGAAGCCTAGTTTCCCCTCTACTAATACTTCTTTTTTAAACCAATCTTACGGCTTTTGCCTTAAATGTTTGACAATGATCTGAAAAGTAAACTACATTTGAGAATTCCTGCATATTGCAGCAACATGAGGTCACCTTTATTTGAATGTGGATCCAAAACAGCGTTGATTGGGAACAGTTTTATGTATACCATGTGTAAAGTAGGGGAATATCTCTTGTTAAATGAGTTCCGACTGTTGATGTTTTGTTCTTGTGCCCTTTCAGCTCGACTCGGCAAATTATTACTATGATGATATGGTTGGCATTAAATAAACCATTGAGTAATTAAATAAATTAAAATTGTTAATATATTGTGATGCTCTACGGCTAAGTTTGTTTTACAGGCAAGTGCTCTGTCAATACAACTGGACCCGAGGAAACTGGTATGACCCCGAATGCTTGCTATTGACTTTTCTAAGGCAGTCATTTTTAGCGTGGCTGTTTTCGAAGAAAACCCGAGCTATTGTCATAGCCAGCTCGTCCGACGTCCGCCGTCCGCCGTAGGCGTCGTGCTTAGACCTTAACATTGGCTCTAAAATCAAAGTGCTTCCACCTACAACTTTGAAACTTCATATGTAGTTGCACCTTGATGAGTTCTACATGCAACACCCATTTTTGGGTCACTAGGTCAAAGGTCAAGTTCGCTGTGACCTCTAATATAAAACTTTAACAAAAACCTTAACATTGCCAATACAATCAAAGTGCTTCCACCTACAACTTTGAAACTTCATTTGTATATGCACCTTGATGAGTTCTACACGCAACACCTATTTAAGGTCACTAGGTCAAATGTCAAGGCCACTGTGACCTCTTAATAAATAATTTCTGACAAACTTTCGCAGCCGAGCGTGGCACCCGTTATACGGTGCTCTTGTATTCCTGGCTTTAATGCCCCCGGTAGTATGGAATATAAAAGTCGCACTGTCTGTCTGTCCGGAATTCTGTTTCCCGGAGATTTTTTACGCAACGCATTAAGATATTTAGCTGCTTTTTGGTATGCAAGTCTAAATACATGACCTAAAGATGACGATAAGGTCACGTGAGTTTAGTATCGTGTTATTTCTTAACATTTGACCAAGTTTTTGTAACAATATTGCAAGATATGTACATTTCCAGAAAGTACATTTATTTCTGCGTTGAACTAGACCTATTTCGTGAAAATAGCTGCAAAATTGATGAAAAAATGGCTATTCAAAGCGATGCACCCTGTTTTCAAGTCATTTTGAGTTGAATACCTTGTTTTATAATATATATTTCATAGTGATTTTTTTTAATGTTTCGTTATAATTTGACAATTGTCTATTCAAAATGATGTTTTCACTAATTAATATCATAGCCACACGCTAAACACCTGTGTTTCAGATATTGAGACTCACATACATGACCTACGGATGAAGTGTGAAATACGTTCCGGTCCGTTGATTTTTTGCGTAGTTATGGGCATTGGTCTTCAAAATGCTCACTATAATAACCGTTTTACGGAGTGTTATTTTTTCGCAACGCTTTCAGATAATGAGCTGATTTTTGGTATGCGTACTACTTGCATGACCTACAGATGAAGTGTGACATTCGTTCCGGTCCATTGATTTTTGCAAAATTATGGGCCTTGAAATTATCTGCATTATAACCGTTTTCCGGATGTTTTTACGCAACCTTGTCAGATATTGAGCTGATTTTTGGTATTTGAGTCTAACTTCATGTCTCGCAGATGAAGCGTGATTTTCATTTTGGTCCATTGATTTTTGACTGAGTTATGGGCCTTGTTTTTTTTCTAAAATAGCTGCTGTGGGCTTCTTGGGGGCATTATGTTTCACAAACGCAGCTCTTGTTTTTCATGTACTGTTATGATGTATTCATTGCTTTTCAGTATGTTTCATAATTGATTACTTGCAATTTAGGACAACAATTTGACTGTAAGAAATCTGCTTGTTATCCCCTGCCAAAGGCAGAGGGATAAAGAATTTGCCTTGTCCGCCCGTCCGTCTGTCAGTCCTTCCGTACATGGTATTTTCTTAAATGATATACCTTTCCTGTTTTGCCATCAAACTATAATGAATTTAACAATCAAACACGATTACTTGTATTCGCTAGTAGAGTTTTCTGAGTCTGCATCATACTATGAGCCGGACTCTTTTTCAATTTAAAAACAATGACACCTTAAAGTTTGGTGTTATACGACCGTGTTTCAAACTCGCGAGTCAAGTCAACTAGCATTCTAATTGTCGATATTTTGGTAATTAATAAAGGTCAATGTTCTTATTTGAAGAATTTATACGTATTTATTGCGTTGGTGACATTTTAACCACAAGAAGATTTGTAAAAAATGGAATATTTCAAGGCTGCGGTGTTCCGATGTCACACAATCGCCTCGTGCAATACAACATATCGGAACAGCGTATTCCTTCAATATCCCCTATGTATTTACAACGTTTTAATACGAAATGAACAAAAAGCATCTTATTACAATACACGTCGTGAACAGATCTATATCTTCAGTGCTATGAAACAAACACAGAAATATCACAAACAAGTTAAGGCATCCCCTTCCGATCAAAACACGTTCCGTCTTTGGTCCACTCAGAAATGCACGGTCAGAACATTCCCGTCATGTTCGGTCACATGACCATTGGCCCGGAATCTGGGGCTATCAACTGTGGCTACACCATTGGCGACGTTTCCGTTATGTGCGACGTTTGTTTAGCGTCAGATTTCTGCTCTGCCATCTCAATGTTTAAGAAATTGTCTTTATCGGAATTCTTAAGATCCGCGGCCGTGTGTCTTCGATTGCCGTCTCCCCTTTTCACCTGTAAACAAGGCTTATACGTGATGCAATTGAAATAAAACCGCAATGATATAAACGTATGCATGTATTTACAGTTCCTGACAATATAGCCGTATAAACTAATCTTACGGCGAATACATTTCTGAGTAACTAAGCAAGACTAAAACACAGTTTTACTGAAAGCAAACACACGATACGTGATATCAAATAACAGATGTCGAACACATAAATATATTCAATATTCATCGAATTTGAACTTAATGTTTATTAAACTTTTCTAGCTTACATTTATAAGTGAGCTTGCATTGAAACCCTCTTAACTAACAGATAAAATATATTAGAAGAAAACATCCGTTTAGGAAAGACACGGATGTTTGCGTACCTCGTCATAAACGACTCCACATCGCAGAGGTTTTAAAATCACCTCTGGCAAATAAGGGAACAAGATGTCAAATAAAGGGATCTGCAAATTAGGGTCCACCTCACTGGGCTTGTTAGCTCCTAAAATCCGAACGAAATGAACGTAAATGTTGGTCAACAGACATATGTCTGTACAAACCATTTGAAAGATGCGAACTCATACCGTTTAACATTTTTAACTGTACATTAACATATGCATTATGTGTTGGAGTTATCTTCAAGAAAACAAAACCTGGAACACATATAACGGCAACAATACTTTTAGCTGTCGTGAGATGCATCGTTTGTAGAATTTCAAAATCAACCTTTATTCATTTGTACTTATTTAAATAATGAACCTCGATTTTCATTTAGGTGTACATCTCAACCCAAACGCCCTTTCCCAGAACGAGTACGTACCAGTTATGAAGCTGACAATTAGCCCGACCCCGACGACGACAGCCACCGCCGTAGCGCTGTACCACATATAGGAGAGCGAGTAGAGCGGAAAGAAAATACCTCCACTGAAATGCAACAGAGCTCAACTGGTTATTAATATTAAAAAAGCGTAATATGGCCTACTTCCGTATATTGCAACCTTTTTATAATAATATCCAAGATAATAATCAAGTCACAGCATTTTCCTGATCATCTTCTAATATTATTATACTAACTTTTCACAGAATCTGTTAATCGATGTCATACAAATCACCAAAACCAACAATTGCGCCTACGTAATCAGCATCGTTATTTTCCCCACGGATAATGTCACCATAAGAAACAACTGCAGCTACAAGAACATGATATGAAAATAAACAAAAATCTTACTCATGTTCTGCTACTGTGGTTGTGACATTTACGGAATTAATCGTTGTTATGATATCGGTCGTAATATATGGCGTGGCGGTGGTGCTCATGTTAATAGCGCTGACGGTGGCGGTGGCGGCGGTGGTGGTGAGGTTCCAGTTACAGCCGCTGAGCACCACAGGCGCTTTCGGGATTGTATTCCTGACCTCCGTGATGTAGGCACCGATGCCAATCCAGAACATGAACACCAAGCTGACTATCAGACCTGCATAGGCACCCTAAGAAAACAAAAAATATAACAATATGGAACTGTGTACATATAATTCCCTGTGTAAATTTGTTCAAGTTATTTGTGCTCAGAAGCGTATAACAACATTGGGGCTATATTTGTGCACAGAAGCATGGACACAACTTTGGGACTAAAATACAGAACGTGGATCACAATATGGACCGACAAGTTCAATACTAGTATAGGAAAACATTCAATGAAAACTAACATAAAGAATGAAGGACCAATAAGAGCCAAGAAACATTAGCAGAGAGGAATTGTAAAAGCGAGACTATACGATTTTGTCAAATATTTATGAATTTATATAAAATGTGTAAACAACTTATTAAACATATATTTCAATATAAATTAAAATAAAAGTTAAGAAGAACATGTGTCGAAAAATGCGAAATAAGCCAGATATTTAATTCTGAAATCGAAAATGTCTGTACAGTCGAATTCGCCAGCATGTAAATCATGCATGTACGATGTGAATCTTAATTTGGTTTAAAGCGAGATGATACGATTTTGTTAAATATTTATGAATTTATATAAAATGTGTGAAAAACTGTTTATACAAATATTTCAATATAGATTAAAATAAAAGTGAAGAAGAACATGTGTCGAAAAATGCGAAATAAGCCATACATTGTATATTTAATTCTGAAATCGAAAATGTATGTACAGTCGAATTCGCCAGCATGTATATCATGCATGTACGATGTGAATCTAAATTTAGTTTTACGGATCATTTTAATTTCCTGCAACGATGTCTATTCATACGACACACGAACACGGACTCCGATGCTAATAAAAAGACGAATGCTTTGCTGCATTTTATGAAATTCGTCTTCAATGTATACTTTTTTTTGTCTATTGTGTGTTATTATAACATATTTGTATCAATATATTACAATTTAACACATATGAAAATCGTATTATCTTGCTTAAAAGGTTCATTTGAAATTCCTGCAACGATATCTATTCATACGACACACGAACACTAACTCTGATCCTAATAAAAAGACGAATGCTTCGGTTATTGTAGGAAAATATGTACGAACTGTCTTCGTCACAATCGGCTCGGGGCGCTAATTTGTCTTTGCTGCATTTTATGAAATTCGTCTTCAATGTATAATTTGTCTTGCCTATTTTGTATTATTGTAACATATTTGTATCAATTTATTACAATTTAACACATATGAAAATCGTATTATCTCGCTTTAATATCTGCTCGTCAATTACTTAATGATAGTGACACACGACTGTATATGGATAATGCCAAGTGCAACAGGAAGATCCGATGATAGTTCCTTACCGCAGAATTGGCCGAAACGAAGAACAGATGACGATCGCTACCGCGATGTTTCATAATTGATAGTAGCCTACCGCGATGTTGGCCAAAGGTTGGAATCACTGATAATTGCTACCGCGATGTTGGTCAAAGGTTGGAATCACTGATAATTGCCACCGCGATGTTGGCCAAAGGTTGGAATCACTGATAATTGCCACCGCGTTGTTGGCCAAAGGTTGGAATCACTGAAAATTGCTATCGCGATGTTGGTCAAAGGTTGGAGTCACTGGTAATTGCTACCGCGATGTTGGCCAAAGGTTGGAATCACTGATAATTGCTACCGCGATGTTGGCCAAAGATTGGAATCACTGATAATTGCTACCGCGATGTTGGCCAAAGGTTGGAATCACTGATATTTGCTACCGCGATGTTGGTCCAAGATAAGAATCAATAATAATTGCTACCGCGGTAATGGCCAAAAGGGAAAACCAATGATTATTGCTAACGTGTTGTTTGCAAAACGGGAGGAATCAATGATAATTGCTTATCGTAGTGAAAGCCTTTGGCGAGAACCAATTTAAATTGCCGCGGTATTAGGTAAGGAATAATTATAATTGCTAACCACAATGTTGGTCCGAGAGGAGAACCAACGATAATTGCTTTTCGCGGTGTTGGCCAAACGGAGGACCAATGATAATTGCTTATCACCGTTCTTGTCCACGGGAACATCCAATCATAATTACTAATCGCGGCGTTTGTCGAAAAATCAATATTTTTTGCTAACATCTGGGTTGGATAAAGGGAAGCACCCTTGATACTTGCTTACCGAGTAGTTCGCCAATGAGAAGAACAAAATATAATACTTTCTTACAGCGATGTTGGATCAAGAGAATATCACATGACGATTGCTTATCGCGGTGTTGGATCATGGGAACAACATGATACTTGCTTACAGCGTTTTGGGATCAAGGAAAGACACACAGAATAATTGCTTACCGCGGCGTTGGGCAATTGGAATGACCAATCACAAAGCTTGCCGCGTAGTGTTCCCCAGGGAAGAATCCTTAATTTGTGCTTACCATTGATACGGAATAAGGAACAATCCAATGACAATCGTTAACCGTTGTGTTTGCCAAAGGGAATAGTACATGATAATTACTTTCCACGGTGTTAGCCAATTGGAAAGAACAAACATTCGTCCAAATGAAAGTCAGTGATATTTGCTTGTCGTGGTGTTGGATCAAGGGAAGAACCCATGACAATTGGTTACCGCGGTGTTGGTCCAAGGGAAGAGCCCGTGACAATTGGTTACCGCGTTGTTGGATCAAAGAAAGAACCCATGACAATTTGTTAACACGGTGTTGGTTCAAGGGAAGAACCCATTACAATTGGTTACCGCGGTGATGGTCCAAGAGAAAAACCCATGACAATTGGTTACCGCGGTATTGGGTTCCATGGAAGAACCAATGACAATTGGTTACCGCGGTGTTGGTCCAAGGGAAGAACCCATGACAATTGGTTACCGCGGCGTTGGATCAAGTGAAAAACCCATAACAATTGGTTACCGCTGCGGTGTTGGTTCCAGGGAAGAAACCATGACAAGCGGTTACCGCGGTGATGGTCCCAGGGAAGAACCAATACCTAGTATGTACCGCGTGGATTGATGAAGGGAATAACCAATGAAAATTGCTTACCGCATTGTTTGATCAAGGAAAGAACACATGGCAATTGCTTAGCGCGGTGATGATCCAAAGGAAGAACCCATGCCAATTACTTACCGCGGTGTTGAATCAAATGAAAAACACATTACATTTGCTTTCCGCGGTATTGGATCAAGGAAATAATCCATGGTAATTTGTAACCGCGGTGTTGAATCAATGGAAATCCCAATTATACTAGTTTACCGCGTTATTGGATCAATGGACAAAAATTATATTAGCTTACCGCGGTGTTGGACCATGGAAAGAACATTCCTAGCACGAAGACGCCAAGTAGCGGCCCCCCGATCATCCCCCACAGAGAATGTGCGGCCTAAAACAGGCAAACAACTATAGTGTCGCTTAAAGGAAATAAATGAATATGTGTATAATTATCTAGAATAAATGAATGGAAACAGCTTGTAGTATATATAGTCAGGTCGTTATGCCTGGTATGTCATACTACGTACATGAATACATACCCAATAGGTAAAAAAATACCATATTTCATTATCATCTATTTCGAACAAAAACGGTATGTAATAAATTCACTATTAAATTACAATCCACATTTGAATCGACACGGATGTCTCGAGATAACAAATTAAAATATTTACATGTATAATTATATAACGTCAAGAACTAACGGCCAAAAAGTGGACCATTGTTTCCTGTATTAATAATTAATCATACTTATGGAAAGTGTTCACCTCACCTGCAATATCCCTCCCAGCAATGACGCAACATAGGTCAGTCCGAGGCATACCAAACCGAATATAACAGCTAATAAACACGCATGAAATAATTAGGTTTTTAAATAAGCAGCTGCAATTGTATAGTGTATTAAAAGAGAAATAAATACATATGAAAAGCAACAGATAAAAATCAGATATATTAATACTGAACAAATTAACATCAGACTCGTTAACTAAGTAGTTTCGCATTAATGTTAGTTTTAACTCAAACATACTTTTGGATTAAAATTTTGAGTATGATAACATTATTAACTCATGGATCGGTATCATAATGCTTCCAATGATCCAGTGTAGTAAATACTTTCCATTTTGTGACCTAGTTTAAATACCACGGCAAATTTGGAGTAGATTTAAATAAGATACCTGAGTTTCAACATATACAACACATATTAGAAACAAAAATTCGTCATCTACCCACAATTGGTCTAAATTAATTTCTAACACGGCACTTGCTAAATTTCATATAAACAAACAAGAAAATCGTATATGGGTTATTTTGCAATAATTATGGTCAGAGCTTATAGACTGAATGAACGCGCTGTAACTAAACAAAACATGCCGATATTTTATGAATGAAAGTCATTTAGGGCGGAGATCTGATTGACAGAACAGTCGAACATAATTTTTATGGGCGGAACTTCACAGAAAATAGGACACAAGAAAAATAAGATACATTGTATACATCTTTAGTGAAACCGTGTTAGAATCAAAACAATACGTGTACGTTACAATTTGTAGTCGAATAACTCACGGCCGGAAGTTTAGATGCTTCGCACTCGTGATTTAATCCGTACGCATCTTAACTTGGGTTATTCGACAACAAACTATAACCTACACGAATTATTTCTTAAATATTAAATACCAAAAACCTTAGAATAATGATAATTTCAATCTAATCGTAAACAGGTGTATGATGTTGAACATACACCTTTGCGCCTTGGAGACAAGTGTATTTCAATCCGGCACATTAAATGGACCTTTTCACGTTTTGGTAAATTGACAAAATTGAATAAAAATTCTTTCATATTCGCAAATTTTCGTTTAAGTTATGAGTTTTGTGAGGAAACCGTAATACTGAATATTTACCATGCTCTAAAATAGCCTTTATATGCATCTTTTGACGCTTTAAAAACCTGAAAATTATAAAGCGTTGCAACGCGAAACGATAGAGTTCTGTTGTTGTCGTTATATTTTGTGAATCGAGTATCGCTTATATAAAGTATAAAATACATCTGTCATTGTAGAAGGAAGGATGGCCGAGTGGTCTTATGCGTAGACTTATTACTCCAGGACTCCAGGGGTCAGTGGTTCTAGTCCTGCTGAGGGTTACCTTTTTTTTAAATTTTATTTTTGATATTTTACTGGAGCTTTCTAGATCCAATGTTTACATTGATCGATGTAAGGCATTTAATAACAAACTTCAAAACAAGCCAAAATGTGTGAAAAAGCCCCTTTAAAATAAGTACATGTACACACCTTCCTAGGTCCCCTTCATGTTCAGTCGTGCAAACGCCAGAGGCCATGCTATTACTCAACAAACAAAATTGACAAAGTGTGACAATCTGCTTTTCCAGTTTTCCTTCACTATGGTCGGGTACTTGACTAAAAACTACCAAACACATCGGACCAGGTTTCGCCACTTTGCTCGGCCACGTCCTTCACAAAGATCGGGTGCTAGACTAATGCTAACCGAACTTTTAGCAAGACTACTTATCTAACACATTGGTAGGATTGTGGCCCTCTGCTCTGCCATGTCCGTCATTAATGCCGGGTATTCTAATACTCACCCAACATCTTGGTCCAAGTTATGGGCCTGTGCTTCGTCATGTCTTTCAATAAGGCTGGATGCATGACTACAAATAAACTAAAACCTTGATCGAGGTACCGACCCTTTGCTTCGTTATGCCTTCCACTAAGGCCGAATTAAACACTTATATAAACACTTAACACTTAGACCCAGCTGTGACCGTATGCTCCGTCATGTCTTTTACTAACGCATGAACATGACACCAACTAACCTAACACCTTGGACCAGGTGGTTGCCCTCTCCTCGGTCATGTTCTTTATCCAGTACGTCCTGATTATATCCTGAAGAATGCACAGGGCGATAGAGTTCATGCCGGACGATATAGTGCTGGAAATTGGAACAAATATGGAGATAATTAAGGAAAGTTGAGGTAGATAGAGGCGCGCGTCAGATGCAATGACAGCGAAACACCCTGGATAAGTTACAGAAGTTCTTCGCAATGATGATGTGTGTTTGTTGCAGTTTCGCTTTTTAATTATAAATATTTTTGCACGTTGAACTCTTCGTGTAAAATCGTTTTACATCGTGAATGGAAATGTGGCCCTGTTATGATAATATCACGTGTTTGTATCGAGTGTAAATCAAGTTTTAGAATATGTTTATGATTGTAACTTAAATAGAATAACAGTTCAAACATTGATACAACATTTTCTTATTATGAGAAAGAATTAGTTATCTTATAAAATAAGTGCCCAGATGTATCTGAACCTTAGGGTGCCGCTAAACAAGGAGGCGACAAATAGGCCCGGAACTCCTTCCACTTTGCCAAGCACATCCATCACGAACAGGGGTAGCAACTGTACAAATAAAAGATCGTGAACTTTGTGTAAACATTAATGAAGTAATTTATATAGAAACCAAGCGAGTATAGGGTAGAATAGACAGTTTCTACTTCCATTCTTTTAGTCTACGAATTTGTATTACATTGAAAACCTTTCAAAGAAAAATGTCAGTAGTAATAATAAGAACATGTTCAATTTAATGTTTAAATGGTATTAACGGTGCTTTTTTCGAAATTTGTAAATATTACCACACTAAAGGTCAAATGAAATAAACAAAAAACACGGAAAGTGATTGGAGTGGATTAATTTTTATTTCAAAACATTCGTGATCACGCACAATTTTTAGTTGCCAATTGTGAATGATCACTCGTAAATTAAAAGTGATTTTCTAACGACACAAAAAAATATCATTTCTCCTTTAAACGGTTTGTACGATAGACGAGTCATTTTAATATGGATGTTTACGAACAGATAATTATCTTCAAATGCCTATAAACCATATTTTCTTAAATTGTTAACTTTGTCAAAATGTAAGACACGATTAAACGACTAAATTTAGCGATATGATCGAAAGCATAGTGCTTTAATGCAGCCGTAAAATCAACCTTGAATATCACAAACGAATGCCGCAAAATTATGTTCGAAAACCAACAAATGTAAATGTTTTAATAGGTACGTTTCAAATCATAAAGGTAGGTTATCAATTTTATATTACTGAGCGGCTAACCAGAGTTTAACCCTTCGAAACACGAGGAGGTTTGTAACTTTTTTTTAAACAGGTTATATCAAAACACAGTTCATGTTCGATAAGATTATTCTAAGAGTTATGCGAGAAGGAATCCAGGGACACGTACTTAAGGTCTTGACCTCGATGTATTCCAAACTTAAAAGTTATGTACGCACGAGCACCGGCGCTATTTCGAGCCCGTTTGCTTGTTACATCGGTACCAAACAGGGCGACTTGTGCTCGCCGATTATTTTTAGTTTATACATAAATGGTCTGTGTTCATTTATTCGACAAAAGTGCGATACTGGAATATTTGTCGCAAACGATATCCCTGCCATTTTTTGTATACTTTTTGCTGACGATATTGCAAATTGTGCAGATACTCCTGTAAATCTACAGTTGCAGATAAATGCTTTTGCATAATTTTACACTTTAACAAGCATGAATTTGAATCTTAAAAACCCCCTGAGGTAATGGTATTTAGAAATGGGGGTCCATAACGTCACTTTGAGAAATGGTATTTCAATAATTGTCCAGTAAACACAACATCCGTTTATAAATATATGGGCATCCTATATACCCCACAGCTATGCTGGTGGGCTGCAAAAACTAAATAAGCCGCTCGGGGACGAAAAGCATTATTTGCCATTAAAGACTACCAAATTCCGTTCGTATATTTATGCTGTACACAATTCTTTAAATTATTTGATGCCATGGTTACACCAATACTCACATTCGGATCAGAAATCTGGGGGTTTGCATATAGTGATTCAATAGAACGTGCACAATGTATAGAAGCTTGCAAGTACTTCCTGGACGTTAAAACTGCGGTCAATAACTGTGTAGCTTTAGGGGAATGTGGCCGTTCACCAATGTACGTTATTTATCACTCACAATGTATAAAATACTGGTGTAAACTTCTTCAGATGCCTGATAGAATATATCCAACAAACTGTTATAAAATGTTAACGTCATTAGATGATATTGGAAGGCGAAATTGGGCTACGGATGTAAAGGAGCTTCTTTTTAAATATGGGTTCGGCTTTATTTGGCTCTCACAGGATGTTGGTGATCTTGATTTATGGAACGCCTCGTCTGTCTCCTGTTGACTATTGATATTTCGGAGGTTTCATTGAAATGATGTGGGTTTAAATCATATGATATGTGTTTATAATAGTGTGCTGTGTGCTTGCCATAGTATGCTGGCATGATGTGTGTTTGTGATGATATGCTGTGTGTTTGTGATGATATGTTGTGTGTTTGACATAGTCTGCTGTGTGTTTGTCATGGTATGTTGTGTGTTTGTCATGGCATGCTGTGTGTTTGTGATGGTATGCTCTGAGTTTCATTCAAATGATGTGGGTTCAAATCATTTGATATGTGCTAATAATAGACTGCTGTGCGCTTGCCATAGTATGCGGTGTGTTTGTGATGGTATGCTGTGTGTTTGTGATGTTATGCTGTGTGCTTAATGATATGCTGTGTGCTTTTAATGATATGCTGTGTGTTTGCAATAGTCTGCTGTGTGTCTGTCATGGTATGTTGTGTGTTTGTCATGGTATGCTGTGAGTTTGTGGTGGTACGCTGTGTTTTTGTGAAGGTATACTGTGAGTTTCATTGAAATGATGTGGGTTTAAATCATATCATATGTGCTTATATCAGTATGCTGTATGCTTGCCATAGCATGGTGTGTGTATATGATGGTATGCGGTGTGTTTGTGATGGTATGCTATGTGTTTGTCATGGTATGCTGTGTTTTGTTATGGTATGCTAGGTTTTTGTCATGGTATACCGTGTGCTTGTATGGTATGCTGTGTTTTTGTCATGGTTTGCTGTGTGTTTGTCATGGTATGCTGTGTGTTTATCATGGCATGCTGTGTGTTTGTTGTACTATCTTGCGGGTTTATCTACATGATGTCCTTTTCATTCGCTATGATGTAAGTTGGCAATCTCCACGCAGAGTTGTCGTTCCTTGCTCTCACATACAACTCTGCGAAAGGCTCAGCCCTCCATTTTGTCTATAAATTAGATAAAACCGAACAAACGCATTCAACGTATATTTGATTGGATATTTAAGATCGCATGCATTAAATTAAGAAATATGACTTTTAAATGTACGATAAATCGTGCAAAAACTTGCGAGTTTTAATGCAACTCTTTGGAACTAATTTATTGCCCATTTACGCAGATGGAATCATTCCACGAACTTCACAAATGTAAACAATTGAACATATTTTTTTGAGTGACGTTAGGAATTGCTTCGACGTGTGTATGTATGTTGGTTTCTTAACATAAAAAATCCATATCTATTTTATAATAATGAATTAAGACTGATATAAGATATCATGGTATGAGATGGTTTTCTTTAATGCAGTGAATGCAATGTAACCGTCGTGCAAGAGATTGTTTAGTATTCTGTAATCTCAATGATGAACGCTTGGAATGATCATGACATAAATGAGACGCTTTCATAACAATAGTCCGTTCTGAGCCCAACACAGAGGTGAATGTAATGTAACCGTCGTGCAAGAGATTGGTAAGTTGGCGTTATTTTCATTCGGAACACTCGGTTCTTGTCAAAGATCTAATGATTACGTCATACGTATGTCCGTCGGTCCGTACGTCCGTCCGTATATCCGTATATCCGACGGACGGACAGACGGTAAGAAAGAAAGACGGATATACGGACGCAGGGAGAAACGGACGGACATGCAGACGGAAAGATAGATACACGGACAGTCGGAAATAAGGAAACACGGACGGACACACTGAACAAATGGGCAAACGGACATACGGACGGACGGACACACAAGCAGTAGACAGAAAGACAGACCCACCGAAAGTAACACAGACAAACAGACAGACGCACGGACAGACGGAAATACTGACCTAAGGACCGACGGTCATACGTATGACGTAACCATTAGTTCTTCGACAAGAACCGAGGGTTCCAAATGAAAATAACGCCAACTTACAGCATAGCGAATGAAAAGGACATCATGTTAGATAAACCCGCAGGATAGTTTAACAAACACACAGCATGCCATGATAAACACACAGCATACCATGACAGACACGCAGCATACCATGACGAAAACACAGCATACTATGACAAACACACAGCATACCATGACAAACACCTAGCATACCATGACAAAACACAGCACACCATTACATACACACAGCATACCATCACAAACACACAGCATATCATCACATACACACATCATACTATGACAAGCACAAAGCATACTATGGCAAACACAATCATATCATCACAAACACACAGCATATCATCATAAACACACAACATAACTTCACAAACACACAGCATACCATCACATAGACACAGCATACTATGTCAAGCACACAGCATAATATTATAAACACATATCATTTGATTTAACCCCACATCATTTCAATGAAACCTCCGATATATCAATAGTCAACATGAGACAGACGAGGCGTTCCATATTGATTTATTCATGCTCTTTTTTAAACAACGTCTGACTGATTGTGCGACTCAAGCCTGGCACGAATACATAAATGACTCTTCTAGATGTTATTCTTACAGGCAATTTAAAAGTTTATCAAACAGGGAGCGATATTTAGACATTGCTATGCCATCATTGCAGGCAAGCGTTAGCGAGATTTCGTTGTTCGAGCCATAGGTTTCAAATAGAGTGAGGTAGACCAAGATATCTTAAAATATGTGCACATTGTCAAAAATCAGAAAATGATTCCGATAAAATAGAGGATGAATATCATGTATTTTTTAATGTTCTAAATATGAATTAGGCAAACTTATTTGTATAATTGGTATCATGGCAGGCAAATTATTCTGAATTTCTTTGATCTGTTAAGAAATGAAAATGAGTTTGTTATTAAAAAAATATGCTGAAATTAGGCAAACTTATTTGTATAATTGGTATCATGGCTGGCAAACTATTCTGAATTTATTTGATCTGTTAAGAAATGAAAATGAGTTGGTTATTACAAAAATAGCCTTCTATGTTAACCAGTTAATACGTTCTTCATATGGAACGTAATACTTGTAGTTGTAGTATGTTTTTCTCCAGTCAAATGTTATTGTTAATATATACGTAGGGACAACTCTCTGTATTATCTGTATATATATATTATGTGTACATGTTGTTTTATGGGCCGGAGGCCTTTCTTTACAATAAACCTACTACTACAACTACTGTAAAGGTATATTAAGTACACGATTTTGTGTGTGTACTGTTCTGATTTATCAGAGGGCTTGATATTGTTTGCATCATTTGCTTTGTTTGTGTATGCAGTTTATGTGCAACTAAAACTATTGTATAAAATGTTGTACTAGAAGCAACGAATTTAAAAAGGGGTATAATTGGCCTAGTGATATATCCAACAGTATACAATGTAACTCCAAGTATGTCTCTGAATCTGTATGCTCTGATGAGGAGTCATTATAACAACCAATGATACAACGAAACTGTGCGTGACTTAAAAGAGTACAGGGTAACCCTTTACTTTACTGTGCGAATGCGAGGGCTGTCATGTAGCTTCTCTGGGCACATCTCCGATTTTGGCATGATGCGGCTAATATTAACTATATTCATTTGATATGTATAACAAAATCACAATATCACATTTAATATACTGATATTTGACAAAGATACCATTACATAGAGAATAACTGGTTACTGTCCCAGCGTTTTGTAATATATCAGGCAAGGCTTAGAATAATATAATTATTTTATTCGTGCCGAACCTGATATATTACATAACGTTGGGACAGTGACCTGTTTTTCTGTTTATCATACATTTTCTTAAAAATCTGCAAAACAATCCATTTTTTTCTGTTTAAAATGTAAAGATCCCCGCTGATTTTGCTGATCCGGCTTATACACGTTGACATACATGTAGCAACGGCGTTCGAAAAGACGACACGAATAATCGCTTATTTTAAACATCATATAGAGAAAAAAAGTTGTTTGCACTACGAATGGGAAGAGTACACCCGCTTTAATTATAAACGTCTTGAATTGGAGATCAGGAATGAACTACGGCGACAAATTAAATCGAAGAACACACTTCACCAAATAGTTTGGTGACGCCATTTTGGAGATGTGTATTGAAATTGACATTTTAATGATGGTGTCAATATTGACATAAGCGTGTTTAATCGTTTAAAAATTAAATAGTTAAGGACTAGCATACAGTTATCATTTGTCTTGACTTTCTGTGCAACACTTGCGAGTGCAATGACTATATCGATATTTAAGATTTATTGTCCCATTGATGACGTCATTTAACTTATGTAGTGCGGGCTGTCGTGATTATTTTTTAAATAAACGTTCTTGTGATTTATGACTTTAAACTAGAATAAAATATGTACGTTCTTGGTATCAAATTGTTTGTTTTGTTGAACATGATTCATGGTGATAGAAAGTGGTGACTTTATTGCAAATCCCACGTAACTCCAAACATTGACTGATATAAGAACTTCCTGTTGACCATGATATAACAAATATATCAGGCAACGTTATATCAGGCAGATATCTATGCGGTGGTATGATAAATCGTTATACTGATTTCTTATTTACGTGCAATATTTCATGTAACTTGAAAGCACAGGTAAAAACGTGATGGGATTTTATTTTATTAGTTACAATGTCCACAATGTCCGTACGTACATCTCCGCTATACAAAGACACCATCTCCTACGTCCCTCCCATGATTTCTTATATGATCATTCGTCATTTTATGATTTACAAATGCCTATATAATTTCTAATTTCATGTGAAAACTCAATAGCATCTGACGTGTGCAATTAAACGATCAGTTTCATAACAAGTATTTCGTATAATACGTTGCATTTCTTTTAAAATATATGTATATAACGATATACGCTGCCCCGCTTTGGCATTTGCCATGCTTTTGTCCTAGATAAACTGATTGTTTAATCGTTTCAAACTGTTATCGGAGACATTTTCAACAGGGGATTAACTATTTCGATTAATATCATTATTGATATATGGATTGTCAGGGACATTTTCTACTCTGCGTTCGCTGCCTCACAACCGATGATTGCTGGATAAATTCTTAGATTAAAAGACCTTGTTTTTCATACTCGACCGGGTGTTACGAGAGAGGTACAATAAAAGGTATGGTAAAACTATTAATGACTTAACAGGTACATAATAACCGACAGTTGTCTTGTTCCGACATAACGCTTTAATTATATGCTTATCATTGGGATATTTTCTCACGAAATTGGGTGAACAATTCAAACTTACTTGATGGTTATTTAAAATAGTTTAACAACGTTTTACACGTATACCGTATAGATAGGCTTCGGGGCGCTGGAGATGTTCAATCGAGGATGGTTGCGGAAAAACTGGACTTGTCATCCCAGATAATCCGTTTCAGTCCGGACAGGCTAATCTGTGACGACGCTTAAGGCAGATGCATTAAGCCCGGTTTTCGCAGGACGAGGCTCAATAAGATGGGTCCCTAAGAAACGTACCTGATCGCTTGCGGCAACGAGACCGAACTTGATGGGGTCGCAGGTCCGGTAAAGGCTGTACATGGCGATTCCAATGAAGCAGCTGATGTAGAGGATAAGACACATGCCGGGGAAGTTGATCCACATCGCGCTGGAAATAGACGACACGTTTTATTACAAATGGAGATAGAAAACATTAGTCTAATTTGTAAATAGAAAACATGAGTCATTACAATTGGATATAGAATTAAATATCCAATTTTTTGAAATACGGGAGCCGTAAACTGTACATACAACCATTCATAATAGAAGACAGAAGCTATCACAATTACAAATTATAAACACGAGTTATTCGCAATAAATGACAGTTAACGTAACATGCAAACTCAAAGACAGGAACAATCACAGTTGTTATCACAATCACCATCATTTTCATTTTCATCACTATTACTACTTACTCCTACCAAAAGAACGTTGTTCACAACAACCATGGTCATAATCTAATTGCAATTGGCGCGTTATAGTGTACAACATTTTTGCTTTATATAATGACAACTTCAAATAATGTGTTTCGGCCATTAATACTATGTTATCTTTTTATCGTAATTATAAGTTAAAAGACATTAATTATTTAACAATATGACATATTTGACAAAAGTGCCGTCTCGAATTAACCTGAGCAGTCAGCACAGGCCTATCCGAAAAGACGAGTTACGCTTGTGCCCCATCTACCACGTGCTCACGTGGGACCTACATTTGCGCCTCTTTCAGCGATGAGCAGGAGCATGCACGTTGAACCGACGCCTGGTTGACGCCGTAAATGGCTATCCACATGAACCAGCCCCCGACAACCAGCGCCCACACCGTGTGGCGAACTTTCGGGTCGAAACTGAAGCTGAAATGGCATTTACAGCGTTTATTAAAAGTGGTGTATGACAGAATGAGTTGTTCGCTTGTAAAAAAGTACAATGATTAAGAGTGTGTAACCACAATTAAAGGCTATTAAAATCATCAACGTACGTGTATATGAAAATTATTGATTTAACGCTAGTGTTAGATTAAAAATTCAACTCGCCTCTCAAAATCGCAACTTTTAATTTATATTTATGTTGGGATAAACGTTTACACAGACTGCAGTGTTATCGGTTGTAAATAAAAGCGCATAACGGCAGTGTCTGCAGCGCTCCGAGTTTTGCTGTTATCTCACAAATATATTTATATATATTTTTATCATACCACCGCATTGATATCTGCCTGATATAACGTTGCCTGATATATATTTTTATATCATGGTCAACAGGAAGTTCTTATATCAGTCATGTGTGAAGGATGGTCATATTACTCGGAATCAACTGTAAAGTAATCATATTTATTAAAATCGAATCAGATTCAACAACAAAAACACATTGATACCAAGATGTTATATATTTTAAAAACAAAATGCAACACAAATAGCAAAAACATTTTTTACAAATATTAAGCGCGCGTGCTCATGACGTCATTATTAACACGTGAAACAACAAAATTCCTATTCTTTCCCGCTAAAACTGCAGCTTTTAAGCGATTTTTTTCATTATTTCTTTAAAATTGGGGAAGTAGAGGTATGATAAACAGAAAAACAGGTTACTGCCGGATCTTTTAAGCCTCGCCGTTATATTATTCTAAGCCTTGCCTGATATATTACAAAAAGATCAGGCAGTAACCTATTATTCTCTATATATCTAGTTACTGGTACGCAATTGAGATTACACAGTTTTAATTCTTTTTTCCGACACCACCTTCTTGTAAAGCCAAAAGAGCTATGTTTGTTACTTTGGTTGGTGAACTAATGAATTTCACTGGTAATGGCTGGATGTCACTTAATTCTTAGCTTTTTGCAGCTTTTGAAATGTTATCTCGAGCATCATCAACTTGGAGAGCTTTGTGATTAAATAAAAGAGACATGTTCACAGATGTTCATGTTTGTAGTTTTTTGTGTGCACATGTTTAGTTAACTAACACAAAATTATTTTGATTACTTTACAATGAATAAAACATCAAGCAAAATATACAAAAGACCACACATTTGTCTGTCTACTGTTCATTTCTGTAAACAATCCGATACTTTTTACTATTTGTATGCGTCAATTAAGTGATTTCTCTTGTTTTGATTTCTTATACATGTAACCATGATTGTTTTAATTGAGGACTATGTAATAAGATATGTGTCTTAAAGCGAGATGATACGATTTTTATATGTGTTAAATTGTGATAAATTGATAAAAATATGTTACAATAACACAATATAGGCAAGAAAAATTATACATTGAAGACGAATTTCATAAAATGCAGCAAAGACAAATTAGCGCCCCGAGCCGATTGTGACGAAGATATTTCGTACATATTTTCCTACAATAACCGAAGCACTTTTTATTAGGATCGGAGTTAGTGTTCGTGTGTCGTAAGAATAGATTTCGTTGCAGGAAATTAAAATGATCCGTAAAACAAAATTATGTCTTTGTGTCGTATGAACGAATCTGCAATTAAACTAAATTTAGATTCACATCGTACATGCATGATATACATGCTGGCGAATGCGACTGCATATACATTTTCCATTTCAGAAGTAAATATCTGGCTTATTTCGCATTTTTCGACACATGTTTTTCTTAACTTTTATTTTAATTTATATTGAAATATATGTATAATAAGTTGTTTACACATTTTATATAAATTCATAAATGCATACTAAATGATGGATCGTCATCTCATTGTCACACATTTCAATTTAAAACACTTGTCTAAATTTGTTGTTCGAATTAGTCAGGGTGCAGGATCACGTGACTGTGTTGGTTTTTCCCAATTAAACGTTATTGGATGTTGCACACCGGTAAGTTTTGCTTATTTTCAAATAACCTTTTCGAACAATTTTTCTTAAGAATTTCAGCTAGTGCATAAAAGACAGATTTGTATGCTGCTTATGTGAATGTGAAATGCATCCGAATAACTCTATCTAATAAGCCTGTGTACTTGTTCACCGATTTCAAAAGTATTCAAGGATTTATTCTTATATCTTAAGATATCGGCACAAACTGCAAGACAAACTGTTTTTTATGCACTTCAGATTTTAGCATATGTATTTCAATAACTTGAGATATTTGCACAAATAAAGTTCTTAAATGTGTGTTTACATTCTGTCCAACCCGTTTGTACCCCCCTGAAAACCCCGTTGATTCTGCACCCCGTTATTGAACGTAACGTTTTACATTTAGACCAAAGTTTAACGCATAAACAGCCTACAGTTTTTATCCCCGCCATAGGCGGAGGGATATTGTTTTGGCGTTGTCCGTCCGTCCGTCCGCCTGTCTTTCCGTCCGTCCGTCTTTCCGTCCGTCCGTCCGGCACTTTTGTATCCGAGCCATATCTTCGAAGTGCTTTGGTAGATTTCATTGTTACTTGGTTTGAGTATATATATGGATAAAAGGATGATGTACGCAAAATGGCACTGTACACCATCTGTTAATAACGGAGTCATGGCCCTTTGTATCTTGAAAAAAGGCACTTTTGTTTCCGGAGCCATATCTTGGAATTGCTTTGGCAGATTTCATTGAAACTTGGTTTGAGTATACAGTATATATGGATAAGAGGATGATGCACGCCAAATGGCATTGTGCACCATCTGTTAATAACGGAGTTATAGGCCTTTGTATCTTGAAAAAAAAATGCTTTTTTATATAAGCTTAGAGCTTTATCTCCATTAACACATGAGCCAAAGCCATGCAACTTGCCATAGTTGTTCTCTATCATATGGGGTGCTTCACATTCAACTCCCATAATCCTAGCGGCTAGGGTCAAGGTCACACATTGTGGTCAAAGGTCACAAATTTGTTGAATAATTTATTATTTAGTCATTCCTTTAATAGACATCAAGTGATTCTGTAATACTGTCCACAATTGTACTCCATTATCTAGCTGAGTGTCAAATATAAGATCCAGGTTGCTAGGGTCATGGTCAAAGTCACACACAAAGAACAAAATCACACATTTTGATTAAATATGCCTTATTTGGTAAGGATCCTACCATACTAAAATGGATTCTCAAAATGTCCTGATGTAATTGTTCTCAATTATCAGGCAGTGATCTGAATTTTGTTGTTTGCAAACCCATCACAGGTACAAATGAGTTGTCTCTAATTTCGTTACGCTCACAGAAGGGTACTTTTTTACGCATGTACGTGATTTTACACGGACTGGCTTTAATAAGGAAGTATTCTTATCAACGAGGGTATTTTTCAATTTTTCGTACATAATGTAAATTTGCATACATGATTTACGACCCAATATTTCTTTGTCATGTGTTACATGCGGAATGATGGGCATATTGCCTCTTTTCCTGAATAAACATCTACATTATGCTATATTTTCCTCAGTACATTAATTATTCTGTACTACGTATTATATAACAAATGCTATATTATCGGATTCTAAAACATTTCACTTGTCCAGATGTCTCTGTATTTTTATAGAGAATATATTGTACTTCATAACATTGTGTAACAATATGCATGTTTTATTATGACCTTGACTTTGATATGTGTAGAACATCTTTTGTCTACTTTTGTGTACTCATGGGCATTTCTGCCCCGATGTATTTGGAAATAAATCCTAAAAATCCTATATGTCTTTAAAATTGAATGTAAAGGAGAGTTTTCGACGCTTCATTTAATACGGTTTATAGTCAGAGCGTTATCAAAATATTAACTATACTATAACGTTATGTATATGGCAAGCATGGTGAATTTCATTTTTAAACACAGTTTGATAATATTCATTAAAGCGCATAATTCAGCTTAGCTCGTTACAAATCGCCGAGTTTATTAATTTATCATTATAACTTGTTAGAGTATTAAAATACTTTATGTAGCAATTTAAATACTATTTTTTTCTAAAATCCCTTTGACAACGACAAAGACATCAACGCGCAAATGATAAGTAAACAACGGCCATCCCAAACAAAGAATTTATAATCAACTTTAATAAACAATTTGAGGCTTTGATGTGAAGAACCATCGGTCAAGTTAAAATTTAGCTTAGAAAATTTCCCTTTTCACGGCATATTCATACAATAAACTCCTTACTCGTCCCAAACCACCCTTCCACTGATGTCAAAATGTGACCAGGCGTTCTTAAGACCCCCCACTTCGTCCATTCCCTTGATGGCGACGGCGGACAGGCTGCCAAACATCACCAGGACCTGAAATGTGTCCGTCCATAGCACGGCCTTCATACCGCCCTGAAATAAAGGGGTAACTCGGGACGTACAATCAACTGGGAAGGCTACTGGAATTATCATTCACACAATAACTTTTTCGAGATGTATTGTGTTTAAACGTGTTTTGTCAGCCTTATGGTCTTTGCTATGGCGATATCGAGTAATTGTGGCATGTGCCGCAAGCTCCAAAGCAGACAAAGTGGATCAATTTTAGAGTCCAGATATTTTTTGAAAATATCATTATACGTGGACACCTTTACAATTATGCAAGTTTATATATAAATGCTTAAAATATTATAATATACTAGTAGTTTAACAAAACCACATATCAAGTAAACTTGTAATCGGTGTGCGAGGGAATATTAAAAACCATGACGATCTTCTCTGTAATTTATTGAGTTTTCGTGACTATGTCCTGTCGAAATAGTAAATAGTTAATAAACATGTTTGCCTTGCGTGACAAAATACTTATACAAATGTATCCGCCTTGTTGTGTTTTTCCACTTTTTCCATTTAAATTATATTTCACCAAAAGTCTTTTAATGCTGCCAGCATTACACTGGTTGCATTGCAGACCGTTTTACTACATGAAGTTTGTCGAATTCGGACAGAATGCTTGATAAATTAATTAAAAAAACGCATCGTAAAGATGGAAACTACGTGTACCACTGTATGGAGAGATACGGCTTTTTGACTTCAGATCATTTTGTGAAATAAATGTTAACTAATTAAAATTCGAAGGTTAATCGTATACAGTCTGGACAATACAACACTTACTGCTCTTACTCTTACGAAAGCGTGGTCTAGTTCTGGGTACGTATCTTACCAGAGAAGTGTAGAAGGTGCAAACGATGCCGACAGCGATGATTGACCACCACAGAGGAAACCCCGTCACTGAAACATCGACATCAGCACAGCCTCAGAAAACTTTCTCAGGTCCCATGAACACTGTTAAGCTTTATCGCTCTTGAAATTCTGAACAACTCAATCACTTTTAATTAAAGATGTAGAAAAATTATTGTAGCAAAACATGTTTTAGATTTAGATAATGTTAATAGTATGACATTTTTCCTGAAAAAGTTTTGGTTTAAGAAAACTTTCTGTCGTTTATCCCTTTTTGTGACTGGGTGTTAAACACCCATTTAATTTAATCTCTCTCTCTCTCTCGCTCTCGGAGAGCGAGCGCGCGAGCGCGAGCGCGCGAGCGCGCGCGCGAGCGCGCTCAGCGAGAGCGCTCGAGAGGAGAGAAAGCGCGAGAGCGAGAGAGCGAGCGAGCGAGAGAGAGAGAGAGCGAGCGAGAGAGAGAGAGCGAGAGGAGAGCGCGCGGAGAGAGAGCGAGAGAGAGAGCGAGAGAGAGAGAAAGAGGAGGAGAGCTCGCGAGCGCGAGAGAGACGCGCGAGCGCTCGAGAGAGCGAAAGCGCGCTCGAGAGAGAGAGCGAGAGCGAGCTCGAGCGCTCTCGCGAGAGAGACGAGAGCGAGAGAGGCGAGCGAGATCTCTCGAGAGAGAGAGAATCAAGAATCTCTCTCTCACTCTCAGAATATAGATCGCTCGCTCGAATAGATCTCTTCTCTCTCAATAGATTTCTAGAGAGCGCGAGCGCTCTCGCTCTCTCTCTCTCTCTAGCTCTCCTCTCTCGCTCTCGCGCCTCCTCCTCTCTGCTCTCTATCTCTCTCTCTCTCTCCTCTACTGCTCTCCTGCTCTCTCTCGCTCTCTCTCTCTCTCTCTCTCTCTCTCTAGCTCGCTCTCTCTCTCTCAGCTCTCGCTCTTCCTCTCTCTCTCTCTCTCTCTCTCTCTCTCTCTCTCCTCTCTCTCTCTCTCTCTCTTCAATATCTCTCTCAATATCTCTCTCTCTCCTATATACATATACCCGTAGCCAGGGGGGGGGGGGGGGGGCGTTTGGTGCGTTCGCACCCAATTTTTTTGGACGAGTAAATGGACGCGAAAACGGTTATCTATTTTTTCCAGGAACCCAGGGAGTTTTCGTATTTAAGCGTTAAAATAATGTTGTATTCAATATGCAACCGACGGGTAACCATCTTATTGATTTATCGATTAAGTCATTTCCAAGATAGCGCGTGATTTTTATTTACAAATTTTAACCGTAGAATTGTTGAAATCACTAGAAGTCGTGACAGCAAAATTTGAGAAGATCTAAGAAGCCGGTCCCCGAAAAATGGAATTGGAATCTTTGTTACAAATAGATATTTTTTGTCTGTATACTGCACAATTATTAACCTGGCACTCTTATCCGTATAAAATCGATACCTATTTATAGATATTTGATAATAAATGATTGTTTTGTAACTTGTGTCATCGGTATTAATGTCTGTTAAAGCTATAACTGTAATAGATATCATAACAAAATGTAGAAGCCTACTTATGTTGAGTTGATATCCCAGTCCAATAACCTTTTTCGACAATTATCTAAATGGCCGGAGAAAAACATTTTGATTAACTTGAATAAATAAATAATTTTATAATAAGAAAATACATTTTAGATGATTATTAACGGAATTTTATGGCAGCTTCGGAAAATGACTGAAATCAAAGGACACCCTTCGACTATTGCCGAAGACTAACGAGTCATTTGTTATTAACTTTGCATTATACCACGATTTATAACAATACACATTGTGCGCAGCATTTTCGACAGACTGCGTTGTCTTTTTGTTATATCCCCGCACAGACATTTTCGGATCCCCTAAAGGGTTTTCCAGCAAAAATTATCAGCTATGCTCCAGTCATGATAATGTTTTTGTTGAATGACAAGAATACAAATCATTGTTACAAAGCAAGTACTTTAACAACACTTAATGGAATCTGTTCTGCTCCACATACATAACTTTCCACAATGTTTTAATTATGTCAAACTTGACGATAGGAATGTCCTACTCTTAAACAGTTGTTATAAAGAATTTAAAACGTTATAACATATGATCAGATGGACGTTAACGTTTAATTTTCATCAACTGTGACGTATCTTGAGCATATAATGGGCAAATACGTACATCTTTTTTCTTCAACGTCTTGGTATACATTGTTAATGACTTTGGGACCATAGGGCCAGTAGTTTGTGGTTATAGGGTCTTAATGAAGCCTTAAGTGTTATATGTTTCTGAAATTCGTTGAGAAAAAGATAACTTATTTGTAAAAAATAGTTTAACAAAATAAAGTAAACAGTTATACAATTTTGATTTCTTTTTATTATTTTTGCAGATTAAAGAAGACCCAGTTTTGTTAATCAGTGTTTGTTGTACAATACACTATTAGCACATTTAGAGCAATGTTAGGCCTCTGGTACTATCCATAGAAGCAGACAAACGATTGTTTTGAAAAAAAGTCAAATATTTCCATTTAATTTGCTCGATTTATGAATGGTAGAATGTTGGAATGGTAAAACACACTAATTTTATCAAGATTCCAAGATTCCAATCAATTATGACATTTTGTACCGTTGACAAACATCTCACTTGGCAACTGCATATAAATAACATAACGTCTTTCGAAAGCTCAACTCAAAGCCAGCCTTATTTAAACGAATTAAACCCTATCTAAATAATGAAACAATGAAATTGTTTTACAATTCATACATGTTACCTCATATGGACTATTGTTGCACAATATGGTGATCAGACACAAGATCAAAATTAAACAAGGTAATTTCGATACAGAAACGAGCTGCAAAAAATAATAATGAATAATCCGTTTTCAACTACATGTACTTTAATTCAAATTTTCAATTAACTGGGCTAGTTGTCATCATCATCATCATCATCATCATCATCATCATCATCATCATCATCATCATCAATAATAATAATAATAATAATAATAATAATAATAATAATAATAATAATAATAATTATTATTATTATTATTATTATTATTATTATAAATATTATTATTATTATTATTATTATTATTAGTAGTAGTAGTAGTAGGAGGAGGAGTAGTATAGTTATGTTGCTTTTGTAATTTTTTTAGGCTGACAGCAGTATGCTAGACACTGTTGAGTTATATTTACATATACTGTGTTTTTAAAGACCACATTGTAAAAAAGAAATGTTATTTTTTAATGTGTTATCTTCGTGAAATAAAGTTTATATAATTATTATTATTATTATTATTAATAATAATAATATTATTATTATTATAAGCAGTAAAATGTAGTGTATTAACGTTGTTGATTGTCGTGCTCTACTTACTACTTAACATTATTTTAACATCACATATGGTTCTGAGATCTTTGGTGACATAAATCAAGATAATAAATATAAAATATAAATAAATGGGGTCAAAAGATATTATTGCGTGACGAACATTATCCAAAAATTATATAATGGGAATGTGTTTATGAAGTTTTGATCTCTTTTCAAAAGACTGTTTCCAAATCCAAAACATATACATATCTTTAGCATTATTTTAATTGGGCCGTGCTCTGTGAAAAATGGGTTTAATGCGTGTTCGAAAAGTGTCGTCTCCGATTAGCATAGGCTAATCACGGAGATATTTTCTGCCAAAATAGATTTTTGCTAACAAGGAGCTTTCTTTAAACAAAAAATCATAAAACTGGAAAGTGTCGTCCCTGGGACGACAATTTACGCACATGCATTAAACTCCTTTTTCACAGAGCACGGCAAAATTAGTTTAACTGCGTCAACTTAATATTGAAATGAACCATGTTTTTTTTTATTACAGTACGATGTATTCTCCTACCAGTTACAATTTTCGAACGTATCTTCAGTTGTTCATTGAAAACAGCATTGATATTCTGCCTTTTTATCTCCTAGTACTATTGTGTGTTGTCTCATTTACATTGAACTCATCTTACGACAGGGAACTTCTCTAAAATGTTGTCAAGCGCTATTGCATAATCCTTTCCCATATTTAAGCAACATCAATTAGGTACAAACAACATTAACTTTTAGGGGATCTATACTTCAATAATGAACGTGCACATTTTCACATACATAAACATGTTGCCTAGGGAAAACAATAAATCAAAGGAAAAGTTTTCTACTGTTTAAAAAATATACCTTAACTGTCGCTTGTGAAAGACAATAAACTAAATTGTTACGAATAAACTTCATTATTTAATTGTATAGCACGTAAAATAACGCATTATTGTTTTGACTTTAACGCAAGAATGATCTTCATTTGTCATTTGCTCGTATCATGCACATTAATTTACGATTTAAGAAATCTCTTGCACATGTTACATATAGACACTTGTATAGACGCAAGTTGCCACATACCTGCGTTAAGCGCCACCGACGGAGCATACATTACTACGGCCATGTACAAAATCTGAAACAGACGCACAAGTGATAAATAAATCTAAGAATAAACACGACATTGAAGTAATTAGAAATATATTTTGATTTATTGTTTATAATCATAAAATACTGCAGGTATTTAGCACCACGGGAAGTTTACAAAATGTTTAATTGCATGTACTGTGTACCATCATTTAATCGGTTTGAACATCTTTTCTTGCTCTCTACAATGTCGGTTGAAACATTTTCATGCCTTTGTTGATTTTTATATTGGTTCGATATCAGCACATACAAGTGCGTAATAGAATACGTTGGAACCAATATACTTAATATTAAACAGAGATACCATTAATTGCCTGACCCGAACCTTCTAAACTATCGCCCATGCAAATAAACAGAATGACAGATAAGAAGAATGTTGTTGTTAAATCAAATCTAGTCATTCTTCGCCGTGAATATAAGACGAATTTGTTAAAATTCGAAATACATTTCGGGCAGTGCTGACATTGTCTGTTTGAGTCGGAAGTTAGCAAGTGCTGTCACAAAAATAAAACAATTAACTTCTGTTTGATGTTAAAATTCCCATAACTATATATCTGACACGCTGATAGCATATACTTCAGATCAATGATGTCAACGATTGCGTTCATTGAGAGCTCTACAAACTCAGGATAGTAGAGGTGTCATTTTCATGATCAATTCTTTTTACTGTGACCTATTCCAAAGCGGGTAATCACGTGAAAAAGAAGATGGCGACGTCCTTGCCAAGACAGGTGTATCGCCGTTCTATACCCTTTATTACTTGTAATAAATGTTAAAATGTCGCTCACTTTCAAGCCATATCAGCAACAAAAGTGATTAGCGTTTGTGTTGTATTAATATTCCCTCTATATCTCGACTTTACTCTCTGCGAAATTTCTTAGCAGGACAAAACATTTCAGCTTCTGCTAAGACAATTCACAGCGAGTAAAGTATAGATAAACATCAAATATTTTTACGAAAAAAATATATCACGTTCTAATTGATATGACAGGAAAGTGAGCGGCATTAAGGCAAGGGTTGTTCCTAAAATTGGAACCGAGGTGAGTTGGCTCGACATTGACCCCAGCTCGATATTCGGGACTTTTGTCGAATGTCGATGTCAGAGCTTGCTCGACATTCGCCCCAACTCGATATTCGAGACTTTTGCCGAATGTCGATGTCAGAGCTGGATCGACATTCGCCCCAGCTGAATATACAGGACTTTTGTCGAATATCAATGTCATAGCTTGCTTGACATTCGTCCCAGCTCGATATTCGGGACTTTTGCGGAATGTCGATGTCAGAGCTGCCTCGACATTCGTCCCAGCTCGATATTCGGGACTTTTGCCGAATGTCGATGTAAGAGCTGGATCGACATTTGTCCCAGCTCGATTTTCGGAACCTTTGCCGAATGTGTTTATCAGAGCTGGCCTGACATTTGTCCCAGCTCGATATCCGGGACTTTTGCCGAATGCCGATGTAAGAGCTTGCTTGAAATTTGTCCCAGCTCGATATTCGGGATTTTCCCGAATGTCGATGTCAGAGCTGGATCGACATTTGTCCCAGCTCGATTTTCGGGACCTTTGCCGAATGTGTATATCAGAGCTGGCCTGACATTTGTCCCATCTCGATATCCGGGACTTTTGCCGAATGCCGATGTAAGAGCTTGCTTGACATTTGTCCCAGCTCGATATTCGGGATTTTCCCGAATGTCGATGTCAGAGCTGGCTCTACATTTGCCCCTGATGGATATTCCTGACTAGTGTCGAATGTCGATGTCAGAGTTGGCTCGACATTCGCCCCAGCTCGATATTCTGAACTTTTCCCGAATGTCGATGTAAGATCGGGCTCGACATTCGCCCAAGCTCGATATTCGAGACTTTTGCCGAATGGCAATGTCAGAGCTGGCTCGCGATTCGCCTCAGCTCGATATTCGGGACTATTGCCGAATGTCGATGTCAGAGCTGGCTCAACATTCGCCCCAGCTCTATATTCGGGGCAAGTGCCGAATGTCGATGTCAGAGCCTGCTCGACATTTGCCCCAGCTCAATATTCGGGACATTTGCCGAATGTCGATGTCAGAGCTGGCTCGACATTCGCTCCAGCTCGATATTCGGTACTAGTGCCGAATGTCGATGTCAAACCTGGCTCGACTTTCGTCCCAGCGCGATATTCGGGACTTTTGCTGATCGATGTTAGAGCTGGCTCGACATTCGCCCCAGCTCGATATTCGGGACTTTTTCCGAATGTCGATGTCAGAGCTGGCTCGACATTCGCCCCAGCTTGATATTTAAATGTCGATTGTCGATGTCATTACCAACTTCACTCTTCTCAAGTATTATGAGAAAATAATAGTGGGGTTTAGTAAGGTACGCTTTATTCGACTTTAGTCGCTTGTAGTACGGAATCTAATAAATGCATCGTTTTGGTGTTTGAATATATTCATGCATAAATGTAAGTGCCAGGGAAATGTTGCCGCTCTGCAAATGGGATACCGAACCCAAGGCCGCATGTTAAATAAAATGTAACTTGTATACATTCATAATTTATTGCATATGTTGCTACATTTAGTAAAAAAATGGCCGTTTTTCGCGAATAACTCGTGAAAATCTCGGTATTGAGCAAGTGTGCAAATAACCGGTTATTGGCACACTGTGCCAAAATCGGTTATTTGCAAACTTCCGGTTTTCTCGCACCTGTTGTCCAGTAACGGCGGATCGTCCGCACGCGTTGACGTTACGTAATTCGCGACCGGAGCTTGAAAACAAAATGGCGTCTGAACGGGTTTTGGAATCGCTTTTTTTCAAAACCGGCTTTCCGTACTTTTATTTTTCATGCAACTGATTGCGCAATTTATGGCGTATGTTGTATGACGTAATTTCTCTGACGAAACACACTAGTTTGAGTTAAACTATCTGGATTTTAAGGACATGTTGGACGTGTTGTCTTTTAACAATACAATATTTGTTTAAAGCATCGAACAAATGCAAAACGTATTTCGTATTGTATGTTTTTCGTGCATAATAGTTTATTGTAAACTTTGATAGGAATACAATAAAATAGCGTTTTTTAAAATAAGTTTTGATAAAGAGATGGAAAAATAAAAAATGTAAGTGCAACTCGTTTCAATTTCATTGTTATAAATATTGAATTTAAGTTGTCATTGAGGTAAGCGTGTCGTTTATATTGAATTATGATGTTTTTATTACGATATTAATTATTATGTTCGATATACACGATAGTAATTATTACTTTCGAAATACACGACATATGTACTGTATACACATGATGAACATATGCAATAAACAGGTCATTATATGGAGAAAGTGTGCCTTTAGTGGTTATTGGCACACTTGGAATTTATTTGCAAATAACTCATCAAGTGTACCGATAACCACTAAAGGCACACTTTCTACATATAGTAATATATACATATTAATCACATTAAATGATTGTCAATAAATGCACGCGGCATTAGCTGACAAAGCATCCTTACTTTTTCCTAGGCGGTACATTGTGTTCGAAAGTTGTTTATCTACTCTAAAAACGTTTCAAAAATATGTTGTCATCAACTATGCGATAGTGAAAGTTTAACGTCAATAAAAAATGACATAAGCGAGTTACCGAATCGACATGGTTCGTGCTCAATTAGGATATATTTGCAAAATAATTGAACGAGAAAGAGTAGCTGTTTGGTTCAATCTTTTCATAAAGCAAGATCCATCGAGCAGAATTTGAGCGATATTAACTATACTCGAAATTGGATAACATATATTTACAGGAAACCTTTTACTTGCAAAGTAATGATAAATGTAATCTAGTTCAATAGGCACATACAAAGTACTTATATAAAATTACTACGACGTGTGCTTTAGGTAAGGTTACGGTAAATACGCATGCCTTGGAATTACAAATTGACTCATGTAAACATTTGCTAATGTGCGCATGCAAATAACACTGGTTCGTCAATTCCAGTCAAATTGATGCAACTTATAGGCAGTACAGCGATTTTATCTAGAACACATGCACATAGATCGTGCCATAAAATCAATTAGTGTATGTTAACCTCTTATGGGCAGCTCAGCGCTTTTTTTTCTAAAATACATGCAGAGCACATCGTTCCATAAAATCATGTATTGTGTGTTCACCACTAAAGGTCAGTACAGTTATAGTTTTACTATATCAAATTCCGAGTAAATCGCTTCATTACATCAAGTGGTGTTTGTTCACCACTTATGGGAAGTGCAGCAATCAGCATCAGGATTGTGCATTGTTTAAACGCACGTTGCCTGGTGTAATACACCCATCTGTTTATTGGCTCTAAATACTAATAATTTTCTTCCTTACAGTTACAATAATCGTAGTTCTCGTGTCGCGTACACGTTATCGAGATTGTATGATATGTAGTAGAGCACTTGGTGTCAACCCAACTTCGGTGTTGGACATCAAACAATAAAAGTAAGGCTAACGGAAAATTCACTGTTACTTACATGAATAAAAAAATAAATTAAACAGGACTTCCTTTAACCATACATTCGTTCTCACTATGCTCCTGAATTAGTTTGTATTTAAACATATTTATTTAAACTCGTTGCATTTAAGCCTAAGGTTTATTTGAAATACTATCGAGTTCGTTTCCTGGGACTAAAATCAGTATTTGATGTCAATGGGGGAAATCTAAAGAACGCACCCGCAATAGAGATCGAATCCTTGACCTCCCGACCGCTGAGCGGACACCATATCCACTAAATCACTGCGACCTAAAATTGCTCCCGGATTGCATACCGTACTTGTGAATTTGATCGCGCTTAAGTCAGTAAACTTACATCTCCCCTAAAGAAACCTCTATAATAACCTTAGATGCAGTATGAATAAAGAGCTTTCGATTTCATGCCCAATTTCACCAGTGAGTTTAGTTCACCGACTAATGTTCGTGTGTACACTCACCATCTGGATACAGAAAGTCAGGGAGCCCGCCGTCCTTACTCCGCGGCTGAATCGGTACTCGAGATACTGCAACATAAAACAGCGTGGAACCGTGCGTTTTTAATGACTGGAGGTTCACAGAAAACGCAAATTAGCCACTCTCTGGGAAAACGGGGTTAAATGCATATGCGTAAATTGTCCCAGATTAGCGTGTGCAGTCCGCAGTCAGGGACGTTACTTTCCGCCTTAAATGGATTTTCGACAAAACTTCCTTCAAACGGAAAGTATACATAAAAAGCGGAAAGTGTCTTCCCTGATTAGCCTGTACGGACTGCAATGCTTATCTGGGACTTCACGCACATTTATGAAGCTTTGTTTTTCCATGGCGTTTCTGATAATTAGTGAAGTTTGAGTTGAAGGCGACAAGCACAAGCAATAGGTACCCGGTATACCCGAGTCAAACAAGAACTATTCGTGTGTATTCGTTAAAAGCGTTCAACAGACACGTAAAATAGAACTTAATGAAATCAAAAACATTAGCGCGATTACGATGTGCGTTCTTCGTTGTATCATCATATCCGCAGATCTAAAACAAAAACGTGTTTTCTTGCGCCAACTGTTTAGCGAGCGTCGGATGCTGGCTATTTAATTGCAATATTCCAGTATAGACTCAACAGGTGGATTTAATATATGTTTTTGCCCTATTAAAACACATGGGTGTTTTCCTGGAACAAGTGTTTTATTTAAATTTAAGTATTGTTTATTTATCATAATTTTATAGCGGCGTGTTGTTTTTTTTTCAACTTCGCTCTTAAATTCTTAAAAATATTCTCCGCTTTGAGCTTCCTGAAGACAAAATGCTGTCAAAATAAAGAAACAACAGTAAAATGAAACAATATGTTTTTATACAGTTTAATAATTATTTTCTTGGGACATTAATGATAAAATAAAGTATTCTGCCAAGATTACCTCGTAGGCGCTCGTGCAACGGAGCCTGTAGAAGACGGGTACGAAGACGTGCGCCGCCGCGGCGATAACAAGAAGGTAGGAGAGTCCGATGTACCAGTACATGGTCGAGTAGTTGTACATCTCCGCCGGCGTGCCCAGAAGCGAGATGGCTGACATGAAACTCGCCACGAGTGACAGCGACACCGGTATTGGGTTCATGTCGCGGCCCGCCAACAGGAACTCCTTCGTGTTCTGGCGTTTACGGTCCTTGATAGCGTAGAATATGCCAATTAACGCCGAAAACGTTAGTGTCAATCCAAATAAAACGTAATCCAAAGCTTTAAAGCTCGCCCGTTCATTTGATTCAAAACTGTAGGCCATCTTGGTCGGTGAATATGCTTGATCGATATATGTCACAATGAAAATAGTGGTTTACCCGAACAACGAAGCACATAAGCAGTCGTACATAATTTGAATTACGTATATCCTGTTGTGAAGAGTATTTCTCCGTACCACCGCTTCTTGCTAAATGTTGACAAATTGTCGAGATTTTTGTGTATACTTGAAGATTTAAGCACATATTATTTATACATGCATCAAGGAAGCATTTAATAATATAGGCATGCGTTAACCTGGTGCAATTGTATTTGATGTAAAAAAATAAAACAAAACTAAATATGTTCATACATAAAAAGATCTGCGTTTAACGCACTCGTGACCTATCCCGTTTATTGATTTTTTCAGTTATGACCAAGTTCATGGAAATCGCTGCAAAATTAAGGATGTTATGGTTGTTCAAATGAATTCACACTGTTTTTTGGGTCATTTGGAGTATGAATATCTTGTTATCTTTAATTATGAGTCATTCGCTGTTTAACAGGTTTCACGATAAAGGCCACAAAACAGAAAAAAGGTTTATCATCCATACAAAGTACATACAAACACGCAACAATTGCATTAGTGTTAAAGTACAATATCAGTAAATCGAAGCGACTGAAACGAACTAAATCTTAAATCTTAAATCTCCATATGCCAGGGATTCGATAAATAATACTCTTATTGTGCAAATATGAAAAAATACATTGATAATTTTAATTGCTACGTTTCATGATATGTAGGTCCCATTGATATAAAAATTGAGTGTACACGTATATATTATGCTCTTAATAACTTCTTCAATTTGAAATAATTAATCCTCGAAAAACAACACTTCTTACTACCTCGTAAAAGAAACGGCGCGACTGCATCATTCTTTCAGAGTTTTATCACATTATTATGTCAACCTTTAAGGGTTCTTCCATTTGGCTACCGTTCCATAACTCTCTCATAAATTTCTCAAAAACTGAAATGCCTCATGAACTATCAAACATCAGAGAAATACCTACGAAAGCTTTAATAACAAAACTGCAAAATATAAGATAATAAAATGACATGGACGCAACGTCTGATAATTTTCCGTTATGGGGATAAATTGTCATAGGAGTGATGACAGCTGTGAAATCTGGTGCAGCACTTCTCAGTAACTGTAAATGTAAACGCATTACCCGATCTATTCGTCCCATAATTTCCCAATTTCGATCTGCCTACGGTGATATGCGCCTGGGAGAACTCAGTCCCCCGGGTTATGTGGGCCTGGCCTCCTGCGATTCGGCTTGCGAACCTCTCGCGCCCGAGGTCAGAAAGCTGGATATTATCACCTATCGTCAATAATGAACATAAAGCTATCATTCAACAAATGAAATATGTGATTTCAACGATTAATAACAAAATAACATTGTTTAGAGCACTCATGAATTGATCGACCTAATTGCGCAAATTAACTGTAAATATTTGGTGACGGCTTACGTTATATTCAACAAAGAACATACTTTATATCATTTTATATGTATGATGAAGGTTTCTACTTTATTCATCAATGAACATTTGGATTTATGATTGTACAGAGTCTCAGACGTTATGAAAGTTCTTAAAATATTCTCCAACACAAATTGGATTGTATGTGATTACGATGTCGTATATAGTACACCATGACTGCTTGAATGTAGAAATCACATAATAAAAATGCGTATAAAATATCGCCAACAGACCATGGACGGATAAAGAGAAAAAACCATGTGATCGTAAGTTGAAAATAAACATTGAAATTTAAACATACAAGAATTAGGACATTGACCATGCGTCAACAACATCAGGAACAAGAAATCGAACGTGCGATATTAGTTCTCATGCTTGGAACTGATAGCACATGAGCATTAGCAAGTGAAGGAGAGAAACAATCACGAATGACCATAACTATAATATAAGACCAATTTAAACTATTTCTACAATAATTTCATTTTTATATTAGAGAATGAGTATTGGAATAGAAATTGTATACATTTACACATGTTTAAAACTACAGTTAAGTGTACGGGATGATGTATTTAAAAAACATCCTATCAAAACCTTCACTGAACAGAATACATTAAGATTTATGGGCTTCTAGTATTAATGTCATAATCTGAATAGTTTAAAAGTTAAAAAAGCATCACACCTCATTTTGATATTTTGACAAAGTGGAAAAAATGTTTGCAGAACAAGAGATTATGGATTGTTATAATAAACAATGCGTGTCTATTTGTAACTTGATAGGATGTTAAGCATATCTGATTTTTTGGGTTACAAAAATGATTATGTGCCGAATTCCCAAAACTAAATTTTCTCTTAACTCACACACAAATTAAATGGATTGTTTGACATTCTTATGTGTTCATTATTATTGAGTTTTAGCTCACCTGAGCACGAAATGCTCAGGTTGAGCTTTTGTATCCTGTCTGTGTCTGTCCTGTGTCAACATTTTTTTCTAGAAACAACATCTTTGCTGATCCAATCATGATGAAACTTGGCAGGACTGTTTCTTGGATTTCATTCCTAACTCTGTTTACCATAACATTTGAAAGCTATCCTATATGCATTGAATAAAAGCTACTTCTCTTGCACAAAAAGGCTTAGAGCATAGATATTTGGCAAGAAACATTGTCCAGTGGACCTCTTACAAGTTATTCAGTTTATTGCTCAAGGTTAAAAATAAGCCTCACCTTTTTTGATTGATCATATTATGACCCTGGGATGCAAATTAGCCACACCGTTTTGCTTTTTCTATTATAGGTGGCCAATGTTTTCCTTATATGCAGATAGTATAAACTTGAATATTTGTTTGTTTTACAAACTTCAAGGCCTAGTGTATTGGCATTTAGCATTGCATATATATCTTCTAAATGACCACAAAGATTGTTTAATATATTCCGCTAGGGGTATTTGGCATGAAACATTGTATATTGAGCCTCAACCAAGATTTGATTTTCAATGTGTGTCTAGTGAACCTCCGCCAAGAATTTTCAATGTGTTACACGCTGGGGACCAGGGCGTTTTCCTTATATGCATTTAATAAAAATTATTCTTCTCCTAAACCACAAAGGTATGGAGCCTGCAATTGATATTGCATCTGTATATTGTATGGTATTTTGGTGAACGACACATGGCCTCTGAAACCTATTGTTTAAAAAAACATTATTGATCCATTTTGAATCTTTAAAAAACGGTTGTTTTTCTCAGTACATACTCTGGTGTGACTTAAAACATACAAACTAGTAAAAAGAATAAGTACTGCCATAATTGCCATGGTAATGTTTTTTTGGTTATAAAACACATTGTGAATGGCCAGAAGCCAATGTGCAGATTCACTTATAAATGATGAAACAATGATGAAATGTTACTTTTTTAAGGTTTAGAAAGTAAATGTATGTGATATTCTAAGCATTTTTATTAAGGTTCTTGTTACCCAGCATATGAAGTGTGTAGATTTAATTTGCCTGTGTCCATTTATATTATTGTCACAAAACATTTTATTTATATATAATATCCCCATATATATGAAGAACCACTTGATTTTTGGAGCTTTGCTTACTGACTTTGTAGTCAATGTATTAAATTGTGTATTTATATTTATTAAACGACTTTCTAATGTTTAATTGTTGATTCAGATCATTAATTTATGGAAATTTAGGTGTACATTACTCACATTTTTTTCGCTGAGCATCTAAAAATTTAAGCAAGGAATTTATGAAAATAAAATTGTGTGTAACGGAATAATAGTTTTAAATATGAAATACTTATTTACTCTCTCTCATACGTTAGTCATTTGAATATATTTTTTTGTTTAATTTAATAGATTTTTATGGGACTAAATCACTCGATTAAATGCTTACATTATTATATTTATATATTTATTTTTTGTATCTCACCTGAGCACAAAGTTCTCATGGTAAGCTTTTTTAACCGGTCTTTGTCTGTCGTCCGTCGTCGTGCGACATCCGTCCTGCTTAAACATTTTTTTAATTAAACAGCATCTCCTGAACTGCTTGGCCAATATTGATGGAACTTGGCAGGAATGTTCCTTGCATAAAGCTTTTTTTAAAGTTATTCAAAGCATTGCATTCCATGCATACATTTGGTTACCATGACAACTTCTTCTCCATAGCCATGAGACATAGAGAAAAGATATTTGGCATGAAGCATCATCTAGTGGTCCTCTGTCAAGATTGTTCAGATAAGCACATGTGGTCAAAATTGGTCTCATCCCGGGGTAAATGTGTTTATCATATATGTGTAAAACTTCAAACATTAATCGAAATCACAAGGCCTAGCGCAGATATGTTTGGCATGAAAGAACATCTAGTGACCTATCGCCAATTGCCATTCACGGGTCGTTACTGAAGGGTCGTCAGCGCGCATCGCATTCCCCATTTTACGGCCTAACACCATTTTTATGGTGCTGACACGCAGTAGGGACAACTCGTGAAACGATTTCCGCTGCATTGGAGCAATTGAACAGAATGAGCAGATTCCAAACTGTGCGGCCCACAAGCTGCCTCTTGCCAGATTATTGGGACCGCGATCGCGGCCCCTGCGTGTCACCTTCTCCGCATATGTAATAGTTCTTGCATTGTGTGCATGAGCACCTGGATTTGATTTCCAGGAAAGTTTTTTTAACATGTTCTATATGTCATATAATCTACTTTCAGAAGGGCTTTTCCCACAATAGTTAAAATCAATATAATGTTTAACTTTTTAATTTACTTTTTGAATAAAACAGTATAAATATTATCATAGCACATTGATACTACAATGTGCATATAATGGTTTTTATATATACATGTACTCGCTAATTAGAGAAAACTGTCAAGGGCTTATCAGCACCGTGTATTGCTGATGAGTCCTTTTGGCAGTACTTTTTTGTTGTTGAGTCCTCTTGGCAGTGTAAGTACTGTCAAATCTGGAATAGTACATTTGATGAGAGTAAAATAATTTCATCGAAAAATGAGAAATCAATCTTAATATTTTTATCATAAAGATAATATCATTAGCATTCAAAAACCGCAAAAATGTGAAATTCGACCAAAAAAATTGTTGAGCCCTTATGGCGTTTAACTGACGATATTACACCCGCATGTTCGAATAAGCTTATACAAAGGAAACATTTTAAACCTTGGTTATATTTTGGAACATTCATCAAGGTGTTTGCTTAAAGGTTTTTTTCCCTCAACAAGACAAATTCGGTAAAAATCCAAGAGCTGGTTACAATCTTGAAAATGTTCAGAATGGATCCAATTTCGGTATCAACAAGGCTGGCTACACTCTTAAAAATGTCCAGAATGGATCCAAATTTGGTCAGTATCAACAGGAATTGCTACACTCTTGCAAATATCCAGAATGGATCATCATTCGGTCAGTATCAACAGGACTAGCTACACTCTTGCAAATGTCCAGAATGGATCCAAAACCGCTCAGAATCAACAGGACTGGCTACACTCTTGCTAATGTCCAGAATGGATCCAAATTCGATCACTTTAAACAGGGCTTGGTACACTCTTGAAAATGCCCAGAATGGATACAAATTCGGTCACTATCAACAAGGCTGGGTAAATTCTTGAAAATGTCGAGAATGGATCCAAATTCGGTCAGTATCAACAGGACTTGCTACACTCTTGAAAATGTCCAGAATGGATCCAATTTCGGTCAGAATCAACAGGGCTGGTTACACTCTTAAAAATGTCCAGAATGGATCCAATTTCGATAAGTATCAGCAAGGCTGGCTACACTCTTGAAAATGTCCAGAATGGATCCAAATTCGGTAAGTATCAACAGGATTTGCTTCACTCTTGTCCACAATAGATCCAAATTTGGTTACTTGCAACAGGGCTGGGTACACTATTGAAAATGTCAAGAATGAATCCAAATTCGGTCAATTTCAACAAGGCTTACTACACCCTTGAACATGTCCAGAATTAATCTAAGTTTGGCCAGTTTCAACAGGTCTGACTACACTCTTGCAAATGTCCAAAATCGATCCAAATTCGGTCACTTTCAACAGGGCGGGATATACTCTTGAAAATGTCCAAAATGGTTTCAAATTTGGTCTATATCAACAGGACTGGCTACACTGTTGCAAATGTCCAGAATGGACCCAAACCGTTCAGAATCAACAGAACTGGCAACACTCTTGCAAATGTCCAGAATGTATCCAAATTCGGTCAGTTTCAACAAGGCTGGGTACATTCTTGAAAATGTCCAGAACGGATTCACATTCGGTCAGTATCAACAGGACTGGCTACACTCTTGAAAATATCCAGAATGGATCCAAAATCGCTCAGAATCAACAGGACTGGCTACAATCTTGCAAATATCCAGAATGGATCCAAATTCGGTCAGTTTCAACAGGGCTGGGTACACTCTTGAAAATGTCCATAATGGATCCAAATTCGGTCAGTAGCAACCGGACTGGCTACACTCTGAAAAATGTCAAGAATGAATCTAAATTCGGTCAGTATCAACATGGCTGGCTACACTCTTGAAAATGTCCAGAATGGATCGAATTTCGGTAGTATCAACAGGGCTTGCTAGTCTCTTGAAAAATATCCAGAATGGATCCAATTTTGGTAAGTATCAACAAGGCTTGCTACACTCTTGAAAATGTCCAGAATGGATCAAAATTCGGTCAGTATCAACAGCACTTGCTACACTCTTGCAAATGTCCAGAATGGATCCAAATTCGATCACTTTCAACAGGGCTTGGTACACTCTTGAAAATGTCCATAATGGATACAAATTCGTTCACTTTCAACAAGGCTGGGTAAATTCTTGAAAATGTCGAGAATGGATCCAAATTCGGTCAGTATGAACAGGACTTGCTACACTCTTGAAAATGTCCAGAATGGATCCAATTTCGGTCAGCATCAACAGAGCTGGCTAGACTCTTGAAATTGTCCAGAATGGATCCAATTTTGGTAAGTATCAACATGACTGGCTAAACTCTTGAAAATGTCCAGAGTGGATCTAAATTCGGTCAGTATCAACAAGGCTGGCTACACTCTTGAAAATGCCCAGAATTGATCCAAATTCGGTCAGTATCAACAGGACTGGCTACACTCTTGAAAATATCCAGAATGGATCTAATTTCGGTCAGTATCAACAAGGCTGGCTACACTCTTGCAAATGTCCAGAATAGATCCAAATTCGCTCAGTATCAACAGGGCTGGCTACACTCTTGCAAATGTCCAGAATAGATCCAAATTCGATCAGTATCAACAAGGTTGGCTACACTCTTGAAAATGTCCAGAATGGATCCAATTTCGGTTAGTATCAATAGTGCTGGCTGGACTCTTGAAATTGTCCAGAATGTATCCAATTTTGGTAAGTATCAAAAGGAATGGCTACACCCTTCAAAATATCTAGAATGGATCCAAAATCGCTCAGAATCAACAGGACTGGCAACACTCTTGAAAATGTCCAGAATGGATCCCAATGCGGTCAGTATCAATAGAAATGGCTACCTTCTTGAAAATGTCCAGAATGGATCCAAATTCGGTCACTTTTAAAAAGGCTGTCTACACTCTTCAAAATGTTCAGAATGGATCCAAATTTCGTCAGTATTAACAGGCTGTGTAAACTCTTGAAAATGTCCAGAATGGATCCAAATTCGGTAAGTATAAAAAAGGCTGGGTATACTTTTGAAAATGTCCAGAATGGATCAAAATTCGGTAAGTATCAACAGGTCTTACTACACACTTGAATATGTCCGAAATTGATCCGATTTCGGTCAGTATCAACAGGGCTAGCTACATTCTTGATAATGTCCAAAATGGATAGAAATTCGGTCACAATGAGTTGAGCTTCATGTGTATCTCTACCCCCTTACCAATACCATGAAGGGATCCAAATTCAGTCAGTATCAACAGGATACATTGCACCCTTGGTAATGTGTAAAAAGGATGGTTGATGTAAAGTTCGGTTGAAACGACCGATTTTACTGTTAGAAATTGTTCATATCAACACTGCTTTTGATACTTTGACACCGTTCAATCAAAATTTGGTCTTTATCAACTGCGATTTTCTTTTCAAATAATTAATTTTAAATGAAAATATTGAACATATAAAAAAAAACATTGTCGTAAACGATGCTGCAAATATATCGATTTGGTCTCCATTATGCCAATTTATTAGGTATCCAAAATAGACACGACCATACTTAACAAGATGTCTAAGCTGACAAAATGTGTAATTATGTTCAAAAGTACTGCCGCGGGAATTATAATCTTGTTTAATCATTTATTACATCCGTTGAACTGCGCGAGTATGATGATAAGAATATTATCTTGTTATCAACAGAAGTGCAATCTGCGTTAGCAATCAATAACATCCATGGAAATTGTCACGGGATTCTAATCAGGGTTCTCCATCATCAACATTCGGTAAATGGGTTAAAGCGTGGGTAATTTGGTCACACCATTTCCGGGGAGTGTCATTGAAACAATACATTAGCTGTCAGCCAATCAGCAATTAACAAGTATTCAGAAAGAACTATTTGACCAATCAAATATTTAATAAGAAGTATTATTATTTTATGTTTATGTATATGTCAATATAAATTTCTTAAGATGGTCTGTGATGAAACGGCACTCTGCGACTAGATTCGAATGAACAATTGAGATTTATAAATATATTTAGAATTTGTGTTATATAGTATTTTAATAGAAAAATAAAAGAAAGACTTGGAATTTATTCAGAGACTTGTCTTGTTTATAAGAAAAAAAGCAGTTAGTGTTTGCCATTCAATTATGGTACATTCTTTATCTGCACGAATTAGGGTTGAGTGTGAAACAATTGTATCTGATAAGGAAATGTTCAACAGATACAATTATTTACACTTAAAACTCAATAAATGTGTGGTTTAGTGAATCGCAGGACATTAAAGCTAAAGTCCAAATTTAGCAGTAGCATTAGCTGTTTCCAAGCGAACAACTTAAAATCAACTGCATACACGTCGATATAACATTAAAGTAAGATTGTTATTAATAGAAAACGGAAAAATGTCGGTAGAGTTTCTTGATTTCAGGGGCGATTTTCAGAAAGACTGACTGTGTACTAACATTGATATCTGACTTGTGTCTTTTTCGTCTATGTTTAACGATATAACATGACTTTTCGTTAGAGGGAATATCAAGATTTTCAAGATTTAAAACATTACACATATAACGGGTGATTATATTCGCTACTCCTTCACGAAAAACACGAAAACGACGCTATCTTGGAAGTAAGTTCCAACTTATCTCAATTTAACCCTGTAAGCTTCCGTATACGCATGCCCCCTGTCTTATTACTATTGAAACATCATTCCATGTTAAATATGTTTATTAGTTGTTCGCTTGCGGACAACTATGGTTATGAGTATGCGTTGCAAGTAAGTCTGCTCTTAACAACGCTTAGAACGATAAACACTGCATCTTCCTGTTTATACTTCACCACTGGTACACTGCAGACAGTAAGTGTTTCTATGAATCAATAGTGTTTTACAGCTTGTGCGACGAAATTAGCCAGTTTTTCATTGAAATCTGTACATATTGGTTGATTTCAGGGGAAACGGGGATTAATGTAATACCATGTCAAATAAGTGGTGTCCCAGCTAAGCTAATCAAGGACGACACTTTCTGATTTTATGGTGTTTTTCGTTTAACGAGAATTTTTGGTACTAGGATGATATTAATGCATTTGCATTTAGCCCTGTTTTCCCAAAATGAAGCTTTCATTATCTTTTCTATTGATGATTGAAAAAAAGAGAGAAAAAAAGTGATAATAACTTCAAAGTAACCTCGCTGACAATCCAAATAAACAAAATCACTTTTAAATCAATTAAACAACCAATGAGGTATTAATTTTTACCTTGTGGCATTTTTAAGTAAACATCTAAAAGGGACCTTTTAAAAGTTTGCCATTAAAAGCTTAATATTGATAAATGTAAACATTGGATCTTAAAAGCTCCATTCAAAACAAAAACAAGAATAAAATTAAAGAAACAAAGAAAGTTACCCTCAACTGTTCTCGAACCACTGACCCCTGCAATAAAAGTCTATCGTTTAGACCATTCGGCCATCCATGCTCATACAATGAAAGATGTATTTTATGCTTCATATAAGCAATCCTCGTAATGTGAACAAATATAACAACAACAGAATTCTTCAAATTATTAAATCGTTTAATTGTGTCAATTTACCAAAACGTTAAAATATCTCTTTAATGTCTTCAGACTTGCAAATTGAATGAGTTAAATACACTGTCAGATCTTACATTATGAATAACTTACCGGTTTAGTGGTTGCCTGTTAGCCTGTGTCCAGTAGATTTAAGCCCAGGAAACTCACTATCAAAAGTTGGTTACAATTGGGCCCAAACGCAGGGCAACTAGCTTGTTCAAAGCTTGAAACAACTCAATCCAATTAAACATATAATACAAATTGGCGACTGTTGATCAATTATATCTAGGACATGATTAAATTCCGGCTTACAACAAGACATGATTCATTAAAAGTCTTTATTTTATGCTTTCCGGTGGTTTATAGAAAAATATCAGTGAAATAAAACTGGTATTTCACTGTTTGAAACAGTGAAAAACAACAGTGAAAAATATCGATATTTTTCACTGTTTTATTATGAAATGGCGTCATTTTTTCAACGAAATGACGTCATAAATCCAGCGAAATTATACAGTTTAACTCTTTTACAATGTAAATAAACGGTGAAAAAAGCATAAAATAAAAAGAAAATTTGTTGGATTCGATGGCATATCGATTTTAATTCACTCGTGATCATAAAAAATACATATTTTATATGATCACTCGTGAAATAAAATCGATATTCCACCGAATCCAACAAATATCCTCTATGTCATGTCGGCAAAATTGTTGCTCAATAAGTTTAAGGAAATAAATAAAGTATTACATACACATAACACAACATGTACATGATTCTAGGCTTGTTTTTTCTTTAGCAAGGCAACCAAAATTCTAAAGATGGTTGCCAGTGCAGCAACCAATTGCGAAAAAAAGGACATATTATTGTTATTTTCTCTAAGTTATCTCTTTAACATAAATATGAGGATAAACAGTGCACACATATCCCGACCTGTGCTTTAAGACACACTCTTTATACATTTGAATGTGTTGTGTTCATTTCAAACTAGCGATATAAAAAGCTATAACATAATTTTGAAAACTGAGTTGCGTCTCAAATTTTGCAATAACGAACATTTCTGTGCCTTCAGCGTTTTGATTGTAAGAGTATTGGCTTCATATATATAGTCCAGATTTAACAACAACACATCATGAAACATAATGAGCATTATGCAATACTGCATAGCACATAGTTAAACTTCATTTTAAATAAGAACATAGCAAGAACAACACAGATACCGTTATTTACTTACACAGAATGACAAGACGGAGATATTGTCCACAGTAATTACAGAAACTGTGTAGAATCCATCTCATGTTGTTGCATATCAATACTGCTCAAAGAAATTGCATTGTCTTAAGCGCTTATTTTCTATGACAGCATGAATATATAAACCAACGTTATTTTTTCACTATTTTCACCCCATTATTTAGTTTTCTTTTAAATAACATGAGTATTGCAAGAACAAAGAGGAGAAAACACAGTAATTTGTACATTACATAGGCACATATACTATGCGTACTCATGTTTAATAATTAAGGGAAACAACATGGCACCTTTCAATTGGCAGATGGTGGTTACACATACGGAACTTTATAAAGTAAGGTAAATTATAATCAGGTACAAACTCCAAATAATTCTCTAGTCCAAGCGTGTCTCTAAAAATCGATAGTTGAGACATTTAGGCATTGACATTATATCGGATGACAATTGCTGTATTCATTGATCACAGAGAATTGTTGATATGGTGTTAATAGATGTTATCGGTAAAAATAATAAAATGTCAACTATTAAATTATATACTTAGGATATATTGTATGTACAAACACATTTTATTTGTTGTTCGAATATATAAAGTTAAAATTTATTAAATATTGTTGTTGTTTTGTAGCAAATTGCAGTAGCGTTTATGGCAAAAGCAAGACTCAATGATCAAACAACAAATTAAGTGTTGATAAGACCATGGTTTTAAACTGTAACAGTAAAATTAAATTTAAAAACTGCAATTTAATGTTTTCGAATTGTGCAATTAATCTGGGTAAATATATACATCAGCAATTTAAATCGTTCTCATCAGTATGTGCTCGTATAATACGGCGTATGGTGTTCATAGATAAAATCAGGTCTAAACGAGAATGAATTTAGTGGAAATAATGTAGCCATTTGATCATCTTATACTGTCTGCGGCTGTTCTATGTGAAAGTTTGCATATAATGCACGACCTCAACATCGATTTCATCGACAGCAGTATACAACTGACGTTGCATAATGCACGACCTCAACATGGATTTCATCGACAGCAGTATACAACTGACGTTGCATAATGCACGACCTCAACATGGATTTCATCGACAGCAGTATACAACTGACGTTGCGGACTTCCAACACGACCTCAACATCGATTTCATCGACAGCAGTATACAACTGACATTGCGGACTCATCGACAGCAGTATACAACTGACATTGCGGACTTCCAACACGACCTCAACATCGATTTTATCGACAGCAGTATACAACTGACGTTGCGGACTCATCGACAGCAGTATACAACTGACGTTGCGGACTTCCCATCACACTCACATACCATTTTAGTGAATTTTAACATGCATGCTGCTTACCATACGATCTCAAGTTGTCTTATCTTCAAGTTGAAACGTTTACCGAGAAGTTAATGCTCAATGTGTTCGTTGAGACTTATCAAGTTTAACGAATTCATCGCTATAATTTATTCGGTCCGGTCAGCCGTCAGTGCTTTACTGTACAATTTGTAAATTTATAATCAGTCAATATGGAAACTATTTAATTGTGTATTTGTTTTACCATTATACAGTCAATTTGGACTGTCGTCTGGATGCAAACGAATTGATTCTTGTTATTACCATGATTTCTGAAAAACGAAATGGCCATTCATTTGATAAGACGTATCGGATGCCGAATTCAAAAGCTCGTATGTATGTTTATTCCAAAGGTGTTTGGATAATTAAAAACATAACTTTAACTTCTGAATGACGCAACTTGTCTGGTTTGCATTTCTGTTTTGAACAATGCTGATAGTTGTTCACGGGTTACACAGTTGAATATATGAGCTTCGCTCTGTGAAAATGGGGTTTAATGCATGTGCGTAAAGTGTCGTCCAAGATTAGCCTGTGCAGTCCGCACAGGATAATCAGGGACGACACTTTCCGCCTAAACTAGATTTTTGCTAAAGAGATACTTTCTTTAAACCAAAAATATCATAAAAGCGGAAAGTGTGGACTGCATAGGCTAATCTGGGACGACACTTAACGCACATTCATTGAACCTCCTTTTCACAGAACAGGGAACATATATTATTTTTAAGTCAGCCACGTATAAACACACACAATAAAACTTGCTTATACTTCTTTTTTAAACCAATCTTACGGCTTTTACCTTAATTGTTTGACAATTATCTGAAAAGTAAAGCAAATCTGTGAATTTCTGCATATTGAAAACAAATTGATGCCACTTCCATTTGAATGCTGATACATAAAAGCGTTGATTGGGAACAGTTTTATATATACCATGTGTTAAGTATGGGAATGTCTGTTGTTAAATGAGTTCCGGTTGTTGATGTTTTGTTCTTGTACCCTTTCAGCTCGACTCGGCAAATTATTACTATGATGATATGGTTAGCATTAAATAAACCATTGAGTAATTAAATACATTTAAATTGTTGTTATATTGTGATGCTCTACGGCTAAGTTTGTTTTACGGGCAAGTGCTCTGTCAATACAACTGGACCCGGGGAATCTGTTATGACCCCGAATGCTTTATATTTTCTTTTCTTAGGCAGTGATCATCATTTAGTTCATTGGCTTTTATGGGCCTTGGACTTAAAATTTGTCACTATAATAACAGTTTTACGGAGTGCTTCTTTTTCGCAACGATTTCAGATAATGAGCTATTTTTTTGGAATGTTTGTGTACTTGCATGACCTACAGATGAAGTGTGAAATTCGCTCCGGTCCATTGCTATTTGGCAAAATTATTGGCCTTGGACTTAGAAATTATCTGTAGCATAACCTTTTTCCAAATGTTTTTACGCAACACTTTCAGATATTGAGCTGAGTTTTGGTATTTGATACGAAAACAAATTGGGTACGAAACAAAAATTGGTAACGAAAAAAAATTGGGTACGAAAAAAATTGGGCACGAACAATTTTGTGTACTAACAAAAAATTGGGGTACGGGGAAGTAGTACCCGTAGACCTCTCGATAAATTTGAAAGAGAGTATAAACAAAGCTGCATTTACCTTTATCAATGGCCCTGTGGGGGTAATGTGGACATGGATGGTCGAGATAGACCGTGTTGGCATAAGAGATGTGCAGTATTAATTGGAAGTCAGTCGGTGAATAAATGAAGAAGTTATGTTAAAACAAAATTTTGGGTGGACGTGGTCGGGCACTATCTCCTCCTACACTATTAGCACTAGAACCTTGAAACTTACACACATGGTAGCTATTAGCATATGTGCGACGGTGCGCTATTTGGAATTTTGATATGACCTCTGTGTCAAAAGTTATTATCATGTTCGTCGCATGTTGTTAGTAAAATGAGTTTTTAGCTAGACTATTATACATGAAATATATATAGTGGACCTATCCTACTCACCCCGGCGTCGGCGTTAGCGTTCCCGTTCCAGTTATCGTTAGCGTGCAAATTTAAAGTTTGCGTACCACCCCAAATATTTTCATTGTCCCTTGACATATTGCTTTAATATTTTGCATACTTCTTTACCAACATGACCCCAACCTATAAACAAGAGCAGACAACTGTATCAAGCACTTTGTAAGAATTATGACCCTTTTTCACTTACAATATGCATATTATTCATAAATCTATGTTAAATTTTGAGTACCACCTAAAATATTTTCATTGTCCCTTGACATATTGCTTTCATATTTTGCAAACTGCTTTACCAACATGACCCCAATCTATAAACAAGAGCAGACAACTGTATCAAGCATTAAAAAAAAAGAATTATGGCCCTTTTTTCACTTATAATATGCATATTACTTTAGTTACATTGCCATAACTTCTTTATTTATGATCAGATTTTATTAATACTTTGACAAAACAACACTTACCTGAATACCACAATGGATTCCACCTAAACAACACCCCACGCCCCAACCCAGAATCCCTGCCCCCCCCCCCCCAAAAAAAAAAATAAAATATAAAAATATAAAATAAATAAATTATTTTTTCCTTTTTTTATTTTTGAAAGATCGACTTATAAATGACCCCACCCCACATTATATCCCCTCTCACCCCCCCTACCAAACCCGAAACGAATATTTTTTTCTTTAAAACATGGTTACAAAATAAATAAATATTTATTTACTTTATTTTTGAAGGACCGTCCAAACTTCCCACCTAAGCTATTGCTATCAAACTTGAAATAAAATCTTATTAGTTTGTTTTATGTCTTTACAAATGTTCAATTGATTGTGGAAAATATACCTGAACTATTACCTTGACCTTATTGAATACTTTGAACAATTTTCCCATGATGGCTTACGTTATACTGTCAAGCACTCGAATAGTCGAGCGCGCTGTCCTCTGACAGCCCTTGTTCTTTACCCATTTTACCCATTTATTTACCCATAACTTTTGACCCAGGGTCCAGATCAAAATTTCGTCGCCGTCACCGTCGCACATATGCTCATAGCTACCATGTGTGTAAGTTTCAAATATCTAGTGCTAACAGTGTAGGAGCAGATAGTGGCCAGGACAGACGGACAGAAAGCGGAGATCAATTCAATAACCCACGCTTTTAAAAGCGTGGGGATAAATATACAATAAGATAATTGATGAAAATAAATAAAAAATAAATCTGCGAGCAATACTTTTTACTCACGAATTAAATAGTCATAAAGCCAGCCTTGTTGACCCGTACTTTATCGTTTATGCATTACTTGTTTCCCTAGCAGTTAACAACATTTCTGACCTAAACATGGGTAAAGAGAACTCATACGCTTTTTCTGCCTACTATGTTTTATCCAGCTTTTTACCTTAAATGATTTACATAACGCCAGCAGACACGCATGACTATATTCGAATATTTCATAGGCTGATTCTAGGTAAAACCTCTGAACTTTGGCTACTTTGTCTGTGCTCGGCGCAAAGAATGTAGCACTGTTCAGTGTAAGGAAATTCCGGACCACTCTGTGTATGTTCAAACGACACAAATTGTGGCCCAGTTACTATTACGCGTTAAAATCCATATCGCAGAATTTCAGGGTCAGTATTTGTTCACTAAATCGTCCGGGAATTATATAATTGACTATCGATAAACACAGTTTTGCTTTCAAGATGAGAAAACAAACATTTGTGATAAGATCGATGATCGAATTACAAATGTTTGCCGTACTCGTTCCGTCGGTATGGAAATCGTTCTTTAAAGATTTAATAGGCTACCGCAATTAGCCATTTTGCTTTAAATAGACCCGCGTCATGCGGAAATGGGTCTTATGTCAAATGCGGCTAGCAAAGCTTTGTTCCAGCCTGTGCATGTCGCAGTAGGTTGTGAGATACCTAATGAGATCACGAAACCTTGTGTGATTTATATTGGACAGCGCAGCTCCTGACCAGACTGCGCAACTGCGAAGACAAGGCTTATGCAAAGCTAGCCAACGCGCCATAACCCCCGTTCTCAAATAGCTGCGACTTTACGACGATTATCCCGATCAAGCCACGATCTGAAAAAAAGGATCAAGGCCGATCGGAGTCTAAATCGAGAAATTTGGCAAATTATGGTCTTCGTTTCGACCGTTCTACGATGCCCCTACGTCAAACGCTTACTGCGTTTACTGTCGCGACATACACGATCATACTACGACGCTACGCAGAGCTTTTACTGCGCTTTTACTGCGCTCACCAAGATGTCTTCACGATGCTTCCGCGCTGCCCGTATGATTACGGCGCTTCTACTGTTGTTGTTGTTCTGAGTTTATTTTCAGGTCCCACGCCCATTCACGGAGTCATTTTAGCTGGAACTGCCCCTGTGACCTTTCAGGGGAGAAAATTTAATTTAGAGCCAAAGTAGGTCAAATTTACCCCGGCTCCCCGGTTATTCGCCAAAGATATAATTTAGATCCAAATAGACCAGTGCACGGTGGCCAATGAGACCTTAATGTGCACTGGTAGACAATAGACAATCTTAAAGATAAAATACTGTCTGGACGCAGCTCCACCAAGGGTCTGCAGCTCGCCGCTCTGCCTTTATGGCCACGCTTGAAGTCACCGGCCGTCGTCTTCATCTCCGAGACGGTTTCCCCAGCACGTTGAGCGTACTGAGTACCGCCGTTCCGGGGTCACTCTATAGGGCCACCCCCTCGATGTTCATGGGTTTGCTCCATTGAAGCCAATGGACCCAGATCCGTCCCGTATGTCCCCCACACTGGTGGTCTCGCTGTCCCGCCGTCCCCGGCCCTCTTCAGACGGGACCTCTGGCAGGTCCGGGACGGCGAACTCTCGACGATAAACAGCGGATGACAAGTCCGCTGCATCTTGGAGAAGACAGCAAAACCAGCAGTGTAGAAGACGTCCGTCTCGAGGGTGACGGACTCAGCTGGATTAGCAGAGCCACCCGCAGAAGTTCCCCTCAGGAGAGAAAATCTTCTGCGGACTACTCTCGCCTAGGTCGCGACGCGCACGCTCCAGCTGCTGACCGAGCGGCGCTTCTACTACGCTCTTTTTACGAATTTACACCGATTCATGCTTGCAACGATCCCGCTACTCCTGTTTTGAGCATGTTCAAAATAAGCCTTTCGAGAGCGTAGAGCTCTCCGATCATGAAGACTCTTCCGCGATCATACGTCTCTTATGAAGGCTCCACTACGTTTCTCCTGCGATTTGTCACGATTTGCAACGTTTTTTAGCCACGCTTTGATCGTAGTAGAAGCGGCGTCTATGTGCGAACGGTGGTAAAGACCCATTTTCGCATGATTCGGTTCTTAAAGTATGATTGTGTCGAAAGAAAACTGCGCGTTAAAAAGGTATACGATATAATTGATGGTGAAAAAATAAACTCATAAGAAGCAATGTGAGGCCACAAATGATGTGATCTCCCGTAGTATAATTTGTTATTTACAAACATTTACGTGAGGGATGAAAACACGTGAAATTAACAACACACATTTCATGCGGTGAATATACGACTAGCAAGTGGCGAAAACAACAACAATTAATTTTTTTTTGGTTAATTTTATTATTTAAAACGTACTTTTCTAACTTTATTTTAAAGTCAGGATATTATATTTTAGCGTTTCCGACGGACAAAATCGCCAATGGCGATTGAATCAATGATTGAATCTGTCCACTAGCGATTAAAGTTGAATATGAACAAGAAAAGGGTTTGTCAAAAGAAAAATCAATGGTACACTATACCCTAGTATTCCATAGTTTAAAAGAGCTCAATCAGCAGCTGAAGTGGGTACGTCGACCGGGGCAAGAGTCACCTGCAGAAGATTTTCTGAAGACTCCGTATAATTGCCAAGCGGAATGGTAATTGCCCTTAGGTGGATAGCGATTTCACTAAATTGTCTGATGAGGGTCGGATAGGGGAACTTGTGCGGGGGTCTCTGTTAATCAAGCGAGTACCGTGATCTCTCGACCCGGACGCCATCTCCCGCTGACTCCCAGAAGGATCGCAAAGCGGAATGGTAATTGTCCGTAGGTGGATAGAGGTTTATCTACATCACCGGAAGAGGGACGGAATCAGCGGAGGTGGCAGCGTAGAGGACGAACGGTTGGGACCATGGGCAGATATACATGTAATCATTTCGAGGGGTTTACCATATGAAGATGATGGAAGTTTCCCAAGACGGCGGTACTCAGTACGCTCAACGTGCTGGGGAAACCGTTCTGGGGTTCAGGTCGACGGCTTGTGGTGTCTAGAGAGGCCATAACAGCAGTGCAGAGCGCGATCAGCGGGAATAAGTTTTTTTTAATTGTCAGCACTCCTTTGCGGAGTAACATTGTCTTTTTAAGGGCAACCAGACATGAATTGTCTTTAAAATTGTCTAAAAGTGCATATTAAGATCTCATTGACCACCACGCACTCGTTTATTTGGATCAAAATTATTTCGTTGGCGAATGCCCGGGCAGCCGAGGTAAATTTGGCCTAAATTGGCTCAAAAATTAAGTATTTTTACCTTAAAGGTCACAAGGGCAAGTCTGCACATGTGTAGTCGTTAAGACACAGCGCTGACCTGTAAATAAACTGAATTACACAACCACTTTGAAGGAGCAGTATGTACTTTTTCAACGCGTAATCGCCAAAAACGCCCCATGGGGTAGTAGATCATCCGTTGATAGGATATAGTATGACGAACTAATCGAATATTCAAACCTCATTAAAGCATCATGTGTGCTGACATAGATGGGTCACGGGAAATTCTTAGGTTACTTTCTAGTTTCCAGGCTAATTTCACCGTCCAAATCATAACAGTACATGAAAGACAATGTCGGACATCACCCTCACGTCTTTTAACTTTAAATAATACGTACTTGAATCGTTAACATGAAATGGTAAGCAATTGAATCGTAATGACGAGTCAGTTGTAATTGTTAGCTTTTCTTTAACCATGTGTTAATATTTGCTGATTTTAGTCCCTTCGTACGCATCTAAAAAAGTCGTGTTTTTTAGAGTGCGAAATTGTTGCATTCGTCTGTCAAGTTCCACGCATGAAAAGCGTGCGTGTTGCAACAGACCAGGTGCTGTTAATAAATTCGTGCAATTCAGTACATGTAATACGTTACGATGAAACATTTTAATCGGAATAAATGCACACGATCAGAAAATATTTACCCATTGAAACTTTATAGAAAAAAACCCCGTTAATATACGACTTAAACATAGCACACTAGATGGTACGTTCATAAAAATATGGGTGACTAGGGGGATAGTAGAGGAGTAACTCGTTAATGTCAGTATATGAAAATGAATAAAAGTAAAATGGACATACATTGCATAAAGCATTTAATTTCAGGCGAAAAATATTTGCTATTTTTCAATGCGGTTTGATTGAGAATTTAATGCAATGCTCGTTGATACCAATACATTTATTATTTGAAGTGTGTTGTGGTTTTCATTCTTTGTAAGACTCACATACTTTTCGTAAGAGCAAACTTATATATTCGTTGAATTTCGTTTTTTTTCATCTTTGTAATCATATGTGGAATTTGTGTGAATCTTATATAAAATTAGTGAGAAATTGTAAATCAATGTCATTTTCCTCATTGATGTTTTTTTTTCAAAATCTCAGCACTGTAGACAATTAAAAGTAAATTTCATTGGTGTTTGCTATTTTTCGGGGCCGTTCAAACTTCATGTCCCGTGAGTGTAAGTAATACTTATTACGTCCAAAGAGCGAACAACTGCAGTGCCTTTAGCGCTTTGATTAAAATTGCATATACTGTGTGTACAGTCGAAAAGTCATTTATGTTAAGTCCATTTCATAGCTTATAGTGCATACTGATTTACATAGTGCTCATGTTGTATAACATATGATTAATGAATTTATTTATTTACTGCTCCAAATGTATCAATACTATGTAAAAATTGCTAAAATCTCGCTCCAGGTAGCTTGAAGAATAGTATACGTTCAATTGTTTGTATTTTGTTATCAACTTACTAGATTGTCTGAAGCTTTACTTTTAACCCAAAACTCGAGCCATACGCTTCGCTTTGCTTAATGATTTAAACTATATAAGTTCTTTTATATGTAAAGGGACATGTTGTCAGTTACGAGCGGTTCAATGAATATATTTAAAGTGCATTTGTTAAAATAACTTTGTAAACAATTCTGGAAAAGATCCAAAAACTGTGCGCAATGTTACATGCATTTATGTTTCATTGCTTCGTTTACATTTTTTAAAATAATTTTTGGCCAGTTTTTGTTAAAGAGTTCTTAGTTTTCATTGTTTGAAATATGAAAAAAAATGATCAAGAAAGTAAATCATGATATATTTGCACACCAATGCAGCGCCGCTCGTTATCAAAACAAAAACGTTAAACGCAAACGGGAAACGGGAACACAAGTTTACGTCAATTTAATGTTCAAACATTGATTACCGGTATATCCAGATTGTTACGAAATATGAATAGGGGCAATAAGAAGTTTTACAATAAGAACAAAGAAAAACTCTTTAAAGAAAAAGACAGGTTTTAAGGTAGAGCCAGTGTAATGATTTCCCGAGATTTCGACGAAAATCGAAGAGCCTTTTACCAGTTTACTTATGGAGATCTAATTTAAGCAGATACTTTATGAGAAATTGTCCTGGCCGAGTGGTTAAGGCGATATACTAGATTATTTTTTGATCTTCCCGCGAAGGTTCGAATCCTGCCGACAACGCATACTTTTTGCGACGCGTTTATCTCTTTTCTAACGTAATTTGATTAAATATAACATATAAGCTGTGCTTATTGTTAAATAGTAGTCTGGTTTTCCAGCAATAACACAAACATTGCAATAACTTCATGTATAAACCAAGCTTTGCATCGAAGTACAAAATGTTCATATTTTCACTAGCGCCATGCGCTCGCGAAAATATAAAAAAGTAAACGGTACATCTGTCTATTTCTTGGTGTTTTTGCTGTATATAGTGTATGCATAAAAAGTTCAAAATATTACTAAATGATACTATTTTGAATTTTCTGACACTTTGTTTTAACCATCCCAATTTCTACTTGGCTGAAACCACTTACATATCATGGCGCTCTTCCATAGATAACAAGTTATAAAAAATAAATGTCTGTAAAGGAATACTTATTTCATCTTGTTTAAACTTAAAACACCTTTACTGCATCTGTACACACCAACATCATGCCCATATTTAGAAATCTGGATGAATAATGGAACTTTCATATACCCCAGGGGTGCAAATAAACTGGACAAAAGCCGAGCGTGGGGGTTGTTTTGAAAACAATCAGTATCAAATTATGGAAAGACTACTTTGCATGTAGTTCAGTGAAATGATGCTGATTAAGAAAATAATACATAAGATTATATTTGGAAAGGTGCCCATTACAGTGCCTCTACCTTAAACATTATTTAAAAATCATGTGAATACGTACTTATATGTGTTTATGTATGTGTTTCGTATTGTCGTGTGCAGCATGAAAAGACGGTAAATACACGGACGAATAAACAGATTTGAATAAATTTTTCTTAAAAGCGATGCGATTAGCGTCCCAAAATGGGCTGTTTATTGGCATGCCGATATGCAATCCAGATGGAACCGTATGATGTTAATTTGGGCTAGCCCATATAGGAATCACATGCTCATGTTGGCTTGGTCATTACTGAAGAAAAGTCAAAAGTCGGGATCGATCATAAGTGCGTAAAACGCAGATCTATTTACGTCTGAATATATGTAGTTTTGTTTATTAGTTTACACCAAATACAATTTCATTAGGTTAACGCAGGACTATATTGTTTAATGCTTCCTTGATGCAGTTATAAATAATACGAGCAGAAATTTTCATGTATACTGATATATCTTGATATACTCACATGCTATTAACATTCAGCAAGAAGCGGCGGTTCGACGAAAGACTTACAAACAGGATATGCGTATTTCGAATTGTGTGCGACAACTAATAAGTTTTGTTTTATGTCAACGTAGGTTCGCGTTAAGAATTGATTTCATTTTAACATATAGCGATCGATCATATTCACCGACCAAGATGGCCTACAGTTTTGCATCAAATAAACGCGCGAGCTTTAACGCTATGGATTACGCTTTATTTGGATTGACACCAGCGTTTTCGGCGTTTATTGGCATATTCTACGCTATCAAAGACCGTAAGCACCAGAACACGAAGGAGTTCCTGTTACCGGTGTCGCTGTCACTCCTGGCGAGTTTCATGTCAGCGATCACGCTGCTGGGCACGCCGGCGGAGATGTACAACTACTCGACCATGTACTGGTACATCGGCCTCTCCTACCTGCTTGCTGTCGCCACGGCGGCGCACGTCTTCGTACCCGTCTTCTACCGGCTCCGTTGCACGAGCGCCTACGAGGTAATCTTGGTAGACTACTTTGTTTTATCATTTATGTCCCAAAAATAATTATTAAACAGTGAGAGAAAGTATTGTTTCATTTTACTGTTGTTTCATTATTTGGACAGCATTTTGTCTTCAGGAAGCTTAGAGCGGAGAATATTTTAAAGAATTTAAGAGCGAAGTTGGAGCAAAATAACACGCCGCTATACAATTATGATAAATCGCATGTTTAAAAGAAATGATTGCATAAGTCTAAACAATACTTGAATTTAAATAAACACGTGTTACAGGAAAAAACCCATGTGTTTTAATAGGGCGAAAACATATATTTAATCCACCTGTTGAGTCTATACTGGAATATTGCAATTAAAGACTCAGTGCACTTAAATGTGTTTATGACTTTCAGTGAGTTAATTTGTTTTCATTGCCAAGCCCTGGCTGCACTTCGAGATATAACATTGAATTGGCAGTTATATGTAGAGGTTTGCAGACAACGATTAATATGTATAGGCTGTCCGGTTAAGGATGTGGTTTGTACATACGCTTCTCTACTAGGTTTTGGCGCATGTGATATTTGTTTGTGGTCACCATACCGGGCAGGTGGGGTTTTCTCCGTGTTCTTGGGTTCCCCCGCAGCTCAAGACCACACCGAAATTTAAGTACAAACTAAATAGCTGGAAATTGCAGCTTTAATTTGAACATTTTTCCTACCGTTCGTGAGTCTAATAAGTTAATAAGGCAGGGGTGCTTTGACACACTCCGGGTCCTCAAAGAATGCAAGCTCCGTCAACGTAACGACTTCATAAACTTCGAAACACTCTCTCGAAAAAAGGTTAAGATATACAAATAAAACTACTAAAATATATCATTAGAGTGTAATTTATTCTATCCCATGGTCGATATAAGGTTTTTCGTTCATCAAATGTAAATTTCAGCAATGCAGATATTATCACACATTGAATGAGCATCCGACGCTCGTTAAACAGTTGGCGCAGGTAACACGTTTTTGTTTTAGACCTGCGGATATGATGATACAACAAAGAACGCACATCGTAATCGCGCACATGTTCTTGATTTTTCTGAGGTCTATTTTAGGTGTCTGTTGAACGCTTTTAACGAATACACACGAATAGTTATTGTTTGACTTGGGTATACCGGGTACCTCTTGTTTTTGCTTGTGCTTGTTTTACAAGATAAGCTCACTTTAAGATTATATTTTCCCCGATATCACAGCGGTTGATTGCGTTGTTAGTACGGTTCGTTCGTATTTAAGTTATTCACCGACATTATGTTATTTTTATTAATCTAATCTAATTTATTGGGTCCTAATTTTATATTCAAAATAATCAAATCTGAATAAATATGTATATGATTGTGTTTGTTTTTAACTATTGAGGCAATTGTATGCGAATCAATTGGCTTTATGTTCATTAAAACATTCAAAAGCCAATGTTTCGTGAAAGCAACATTCATAATTTTTTACTCAATGGAGAACAATTTATGTCTTTATTCCTGGAAACGGTTTAAGGAATAAAGCAATTTATTTTATGCTTTCCTGTGGTTTATAGACAAATATCAGTGAAATAAAACTGGTATTTCGCTGTTTTAAACAGTGAAAAATTACAGAGAAAAATAACGATAAAAATATCGTCTTTTTTTCGACGAAATGACGTCATAAATCCAGCGAAATTATCCAGTTTAAACTCTTTTCCAATGTAAATAAACGATGAAAAGAGCATAAAATAAAAATAAAATTAGTTGGATTCGATGGAATATCGATTTTAATTCACTCGTGGTCATAAAAATATATATTTTCACTCGTGGCGCATTATTTTATATGATCACTCGTGAAATAAAATCGATATTCCATCGAATCCAACAAATATCCTATATATATTAACCGTTCTCCATAAAGTTACAAACTGCAATATTTTAAATATATCTTTAAACAGCATATTTTGTTAATGTATTGTAATGTGTATTTAATTAATTGTGTGACCGAACTTTTTTTTTGTAATTCATTCACTTTCTACCGACGTATAGTTCTAGCAGCCTTTTACGCGGCAATAAAACCATACATGTCTAGCCTTCAACTCAAACTTCACTACTTATGAGAAACGGCATGGAAAAACTGAGCTTCATACATGTGCGTGAAGTCCCGAATAAGCAATGCAGTCCGTACAGGCTAATAAGGAAAGACAATTTTCCACTTTTTATTTATATTTTCCGTTTGAAGGAAGTTTTTGCGAAAATCCGTTTTAGGCGGAAAGTGACTTCACTGACTGCGGACTGCACACGCTAATCTGGGACGACACTTTACGCATATGCATTAAACCCCGTTTACCCAGATAGTGGCTCATTTGCGTTTCCTGTGAACCTCCTCCAGTCATTGAAAACGCACGGCTCCACGCTGTTTTATGTTGCAGTATCTCGAGCACCGATTCAGCCGCGGAGTAAGGACGGCGGGCTCCCTGACGTTCTGTATCCAGATGGTGAGTGTACACAAGGTCATTACTCGCTGAACTAAACTCACTGGTTAAATTGGGCATGAAATCGAAAGCTCTTTATACCTACAACATCTAACATTATTATAGAGTTTTTTTTAGGGGAGATGTGTACTGATTTAAGCGCGATCAAATTCACAAGTCGAGGGCTTAGCGCAAAACGGTTGTAACTCCATTTTTTGAAATTTTACAGGAGAGACAAAGAACTGCACAATTTTTTTTCAAAAATTTCTTGCTGGATTTTTTCAAAAAAGCATACATTTGGTTAGTTCCAAGCAGTGTTAAAAGACTTACTTCCAATCTGTAGAATAATTATGGAAAGAGATATTTGAACATGTTCAAGTTACAACCATTTTCCACCTGAAATTTTGGAAAGTTCAGTTATTATTGTTTATGCAATAGGGAAGTAACTCAAGTTACAACTGTTTTCCACTTTTAATTTGGGCAGGTTTTAATATTAATGTGTGTGTTAAATGGAAGTATCTCATCATATACTCTTTATTCTTCATCATTAGTTAAAGAAAGCAAAACTTACTAGTTACCATTAACTTTTTATTCTTAATCAACAATCCTCAAACATTTTTTAAACAAATACAATCATTTTAGTATCGTGTATACCATTTAATAAATAAATATTCCACACATTATTCCACACATTATTGTACATGTATTCAAACATATTTCGGCATCACAATAAATTCCTTGTTACTTTGCTCAATTTGGTATGCAGTTATTTAAGATAACAGAAGTAATAACTGAAGATGTGATACCATAAATGTTTAACCTGGGTATCACAGCAAAAGTAAGATCATTCATCAACATGAGGCAACATGCTACAACAATAACAGTATGCAACATCTGAAACTATTTCAATGGTACCAGTACGTAGCATGTGAAACTGTGACAATGGTGCCAGTACGTAGCATGTCAGACTGTTATAATTATACCAGTATGTAGCATATGAGACTTGGACAATGGTACCACTACATAGCTTGTCAGACTGTTACAATTATACCATTGTAGCATGTGACACTGTGACAATGGTAGTAGAATGTCAGGCTGTGTCAATTATACCAGTAGGTAACATATGAGACAGTGATAATGGTACCACTGTGTAGTGTGATAATGGTACCACTTGTCAGACTGTTAGTTGCAATAATTAAACTCCCAGCTATTGACCCTTCGGGTCGCTGGGAGTTGCAACTACCCGATTTTCCATAGAAACGTGCTGCCCAGAATCCGGGCGGCATTAATTGGAAATATTAGCCACATAAACTATTTTCTGGCATAAATAAACACAAATAGATCGTTAATATATCCATAATGCGCAAATTAAAACAACTGTCATGATATGTTATGCTCGCATAATATTGATATTAATGCAAAGTTTCAAACACGTCAATGGGTCTTTTAAATGTATATGTTTTTGCAATGGACAAAGCCGAGTATTCCGAGTAATTCTGAATTCGAAAATACGCTATAGACTATATCCGGAATCCTCGGCGAGATAGATATCGTGTCTAATCTACCAATCGTTATATACCGACTACCTCCGGAACATCCGTAAGATAGATCGAATCCTCAATTCAAAACTTCAGCTTTCGGTTTGAAAACGGTTTTTGTATCAAGTTTTTGTTTTGAGTATTTCTCAACAATTCCCTCGCAAATTGATATCGGTAATAACAGGTATTGTGTTTGTAACGATGTATTAGGTTGATTGAACTCGATTTTATAGACATACGTGAGACATAAAAAAATTTACATTAAAAATGGGTAAACAAGAAGAACTCTGAGCTGTATGTATGTACTTATAAAAGCTCAGAGCATTCAAAAGAACAAGTCTGACTGTGACAATTATACAAGTATGTGGCATGTCAGACTGTGTCAATGGTACCAGTATGTAGCATGTCAGACTGTAAAAATGGTACTGGTATGTATTATGTTAGACTGTGACAATGGTCCATTATGTAGCTTGTCAGACTGTGACAATTTTACCAGTACGTAGCATGTGAGACCGAGATAAAAGTACCATTACGTAGCATCTGAGACTGTGACAATTGTACAGGTACGTACCATCTGAGACTTTGACAATGGTAACGGTATGTTGCATCTGAGACTGTGACAATGGTAATGGTATGTAACATGTCAGACTGTTACAATGGTACTGGTATGTAGCATGTCAGACTGTTGCAATTATACCAGTATGTAACATGTGCGACTGTGACAATGGTACCACTACATAGCTTGTCAGACTGTTAAAATTATACCAGTAGGTAGTATGTGAGACTGTGACAATGGTACCACTACGTAGCTTGTCAGACTGTTACAATTATACCAGTATGCAGCACGCTAGACTGTGACAATTGTACCAGTATGTAGCATGTCAGACTGTTACAATGGTACCAGTAAATAGCATCTGCGACTGTGAACATGGTACCAGTATGTGACATCTCAGACTGTCATAATGGTATCAGTATGTTGCATGTCAGACTGGGACAATGGTACCGGTATGTAGCATGTCAGACTGGGACAATGGTACCGGTATGTAGCATGTCAGACTGTGACAATTTTAAAAGTATGTAGCATGTGAGTCTGAAACAATGGTACCAGTACCTAGCATCTGAGACTGTGACAATGGTACCGGTTAGGTAGCATGTCAGACTGTTTCAATTATACCATGTAGCATGTGAGACTGTGACAATGGTACCACTAAGTAGCGTGTCAGACTGTGAAAATTATACCAGTAGGTAGCATGTGAGACTGTGACAATGGTACCACTACGTAGCTTGTCAGACTGTTACAATTTTACCAGTACGTATCATGCTCGACTGTGACAATGGTACCAGTATGTAGCATGTCAGACTGTTACAATGGTACCAGTACCTAGCATCTGCGACTGTGACAATGGTACCAGTGCGTAGCATGTCAGACTGTGACAATGGTACCAGTGCGTAGCTTGTCATACTGTGACAATTATACCAGTATGTAGCATGTGAGACTGTGACAATGGTACCAGTGCGTAGCATCTAAGGCTGTGACAATGGTAACAGTACGTAGCATGTCAGACTGTTATAATTAAACCAGATGGTGACACTGGTATCAGTATATAGAATTTCAGACTGAGACTATGGTACCAGTATGTATCATGTCAAACTGAGACAATTGTACCAGTACATGGCATGTCAGACTGAGACAATTGTACCAGTTCATAGCATGTCAGACTGAGACATAGAGAATACACTAGGTCGGTGCCGAATAAAGCAAAGTTTATTTTGCGAGGCTTAGAAAATCTGAACCACGAGCCTTGGCGAGTGGTTCAGATTTACGTGCCGAGCAAAATAAACTTTGCTTTATTCGGCACCGACCTAGTATTCGATTTATCCCATCAATTTTCTAAGTCGTAAATTATTTCTTTAAAAATAGAATAGGAAAATCGAACTACACGGAAAATCCCAAAGTTATTTTAAGCAAACATTGTTTCATTATTTTAATCGTGCCGAGCTTATACATTACAAAAAGATCAGTAACTAACCTGTTTTTCTGTTATCATACCTCTACGTCCCCGATTTTTAAGAAATAATGGAAAAAAACACTAAACAACTGCAGCTTTAGCGTGAAAGAACATGCATTGTGTCGTATGACGTCTTAATGATGACGTCACGAGTACGCTTAATATTTGTTAATTATTTTTGTTGCTTTTTGAGTTGCATTATTTGTTAAAAATATATAACATCGTGTTATCAAATTGTTTGTTTTGATGAATCTGATTCGATTTTACTAAATATGATTACTTTATAGTTGATTTCGAGTAATATGACCATTGTCCGCCGCGCGTGACAGCTATATTTCAGCACTGCCGAAATTCCACACACTTATTCCACAGTGGTTTATTTCGACAATGCACGTCTGATGATGGGATAAAATGGTGCCAGTACATAGCATGTTAGACGGAGACAATGGTACCATTGTGTAGCATGTCATACTGAGACAATTATAATCGTGGTGCTCAAAAGGTAGAAACAAGATCGATCGGATTTTGTACTCGTTTCTGTCTAATCATTTTTCTTATATCACAATTTTATTTGAATAGTTTTTATTTGAATTCAGAAAGAGGGTTATAGGCCAGCTTTTAATAACAAAGTTTATTATTATTTTTAATTAAAATAAGCTGATAAGATAAACTGGTTTTGAATTTAACTCTGTTGAATTATAAAAATTACAAAACAAATATTAAATGATTTAAGAAAGATGTAAAGATAATTATGTTATGTTCTTGAGCCTTCAAAAAAAATAAAAAATCAAAACAACATTCAGAATGTCAAGGCACACATGGCAAGTAAATCAAACAGTGATGTCATAATTATGATGTCATCAACAAAAGATGTGAAGTTGAGTTACTTCCCTTCCAACAACGTACACTTTGTAATTGTTTGTGCTCAAAGGATTTAACTTGAGATACAACCGTTTTGCATACACAATTTAATAAAAAAATAAATACAACCATAAGACAAATACATGTTTTCATAGGTAAATTTTCAGAGTGTAATCTTAATATCTATTTAGGATGTGTAAAGTAAAAAAAACAACTTGAAAAAAGAAAAAAGATTATTTTTGTCAAAATGTGAGTAACAACCCTTTTGCGCTAAAACCACGAAGTACGGTATGCAATTCGGGAGCAATTTTATGTCGCAGTGGTGTAGTGGATATGGTGTCCTCTTAGCGATCGGAAGGTTACGGGTTCGATCCCTATTGTGGTTGCTTTCTTCCTCCATAGACATAAAGTACTGCTTCTAGACCCAGGAAACGGACTCGAGAGTGTTTCAAATAAGCCTTAGGCTTTCAATGCAACGAGCTTAATTAAATACGTTTAAACACAAACTAATTCAGGAGCATAGTGAGAACAAATGTTTGGTAAAAGGAAGTCCTGTTAATTAAGTTAAACAATTATATGTTCATGTATTTACATTGAATTTCTTTAAGGCTTACTTGTATTGTTTGATGTCCAACACCAAAGTTGGGGTGACACCAAGTGCTCTATTACATAGCATACAATCTCAATAACGTGAACACATCGACACGAAAACTGCGATTATTGTAACTGTAAGAAAGACAATTATAGTATTTAGAGCCAATACACAAATGGATTTATTACAATGCGTTTAAACAATGAACACTCCTGATGCTGATTGCTGTACTTCCCGTAAGTGGTGAACAAACACTACTTGATGTAATGAAACGATTTACTCGGAATTTGATATAGTAAAACAATTACTGTAATGACCTTAAGTGGTGGACACAAAATGCATGATTTTATGGAGAGATGTACTATGCATGTATTTTAGAAAAAAAGCGGTGTGCTGCCCATAAGTGGTTAACATACACTAATTGATTTTATGGCACGATCAATCTGCATGTTTTCTAGATAAAAATCGCTGTACTGCCTATAAATTGCATCAATTTGACTGGAATTCACGAACCGATGTTGTTTGCATGTGTACTATAGCAAATGAATACATGGGTCAACTTGTAATTCCAAGGCATGCGTATGTACCGTAACCTTATCTTAAGCACACGTGGTAAGAATTTTATGAGTACTTTTTATGTGCATATTGAACAAGATTACATATATCATTTCCTTGCACGTAAAATGTTTCCTGTACATATATGTAATCCAATTTCGAGTGTAGCTAATATCGCTCAAATTCTGCTCGCTGAATTCTGCTCGCTGGATCTTGCTTTATGAGATTAAACCAAACAGCTACTGTTTCTTGTTTAGTTATTTAGCAAATATATCCCGATTGAGCATGAACCATGTCGATTTGGTAACTCGCTTATGTCAGTTTTTATGCGTATTACTTTCACTATCGCATATTTGAGGACAAAATATTTTTGAAAACATTTTTAGACCGTGCTCATTATACATACATGTATTCGGAGTTTCTTTTCTTTTAAGTGAGTTGATTAACAACCTTCGATACAATGTACCGCCTAGGAAAAAGTAAGGATGCTTTGTCAGCTTAATTCACGTGCATTTATTGACACAACACTCATTTAATGTGATTCATGTAATATGAATTTATTCCAGTTACATTTTATATAAACATGCGGCCTTGGGTTATATATGCAATCTGCAGAGCGCCAACATGTACCTGGTATTAACATTTTAGCATGAATATATTGCAATACCATAGCGATGCATTTATTAGATTCCGTACTAGAAGCGATACAAGTCGAATAAAGCGTACCTTACTAGACCCACTATTATTTTATTATTAAACTCGCGCAAAACGTTCATGAATGAAACATAATGCAACAACTGTAAACAAATCAAGCGTTTTAATTATTCTTGCGGAAGGTCACGACTGCCAGGTCGATATCATTTCGCGCTCTACCTATACATAAATGTACTTCAAAGCTGTGATGTTAATCTAAAATATATCAATCAAATCATAAACGACGCATATGCGTTTAGATGAATGGCTGAAGATTGAGTTCTTACACTTCGTTTAAAGCTACATATTTCCATATACTTACAGACGTTTAATGATTCTGAACGGAGTTATCAATTGATCGATTGTCAGAGATTTCCCACCGACAAAAATAAAAACTAGAACGCGAAGAGCGTTAATAGTACAGTCCCTAGGCAACTACCGTGTGCAAAAAAGAGTGAAAGCTGATGTATATATCATTTTTAGGTAAATGTCTGAAGTGTCAGAAAATTTTGGATGGACGTGCCGCGTGATGGTACGTTTTTTGTAATCCAAGATGGCGTCCAAGATGGCCGCCAAAAATGATAAAAAATCCAATTATCTGTTTTTCGGTCTGAATTTTCTGGAATTGAAGAAGATTCTTATTTTTTCTTGAAAAAAAACAAACAATGGTAAACAAGTTTTGTTTGCAAAATATGTCACTTTCTGCCATATATTTCGACAAATATTAAAAAAAAATGACAAAAAGTATTAAAAAAAAAACGCGAAAAAAGGCAATAAAAATTGAAGTTGAGTGCAAACATTCATTTCTGTTGATTGTAATTTTGTAGATATTTGAATACTGTCCTCGTATCACTTTTATCCCAAATAAACATTTGATGCAATGGGAAGCAAATGTCTATTGTAAAAAGCATAAACAAACACAAAAAACTCCTTATAACGCATATATTTATATATCGGCCTAAACAACAAACCCTTTCTTTTCACAAAACAACATTTACAACCCTTGCTTTACATAACTTCTTCACATTTGAACGACCCAGGGCCACCATAGCCCGCTTGTATTATATTTGTGGCAGCACTTGCTAACTTCCGACTCAAACAGACAATGTCAGCACTGCCCGATTTTTATTTCGAATTTTGGCAAATTCGTCTTACATTCACGGCGAAGATTGAGTAGATTTGATTCAACAACAACAACAATTAATGGTATCGCTGTTTAATATTTAATACATTGGTTCCAACTTATTATATTACGCACTTGTTTGTGCTGTTATCGAACAAAAATTAAAAATTAACAAAGGCCTGATAATGTTTTAACCGACATTTAAGAGAGCAACACAGATGTTCAAACCGATTAAATGATGACACACAGTACATGCAATAAAACCTTTTGTACACTTCCTGTGGTGCTAAATACCTGCAGTATTTTATGGTTATAAACAATAAATCAAAATATATTTCTTAAATCACTTGTATGTCGTGTATATTCTTAGATTTATTTATCACTAGTGTATCTGTTTCAAATTTTGTACATGGCCATAGTGTTGTATGCTCCGTCGTTGGCGCTTAACGCAGGTATGTGACAACTTGCTTCTATACGTGTGTCTATATGTAACATGTGCAAGAGATTTCTTAAATCGTATATTAATGTGCATGATACGAGCAAATGACAAAATGAAGATCATTCTTGCGTCAACGTCAAAACAATAATGCGTTATTTTACGCGCTATACATTTAAATAATGCATTGTATTCGTAAATATTTATTTTATTGTCTTTCACAATCGAGAGTTAAGGTATATTTTTAAACAGTAGAAACCTTTTCCTTTGATTAATCTTTTCCCCGGGCGACAGGTTTATGTATGTGAAAACGTGCACGTTCATTATATATTAATGTTTTCAATAGTATGGTTCATTTCAATATGAAATTGAAGCAGTAAAACTAATTGGGCCGGGCCGGGCATTTTTCACTGTTGAATTGAGCTCAAAAGAATTAACAGGTCAAACGAGTTAGTTAAAATGTGGTAATTGATCATTATTTGCAACTCATCTTGCAACCAGTTGTTTATAAAAATATATATTATATTCGATATTTAACATGACTGTACAGTCCTCTAGGCCAAGCTGTACTGTCTTTTTATTAGGATCGGAGTTAGTTTTCGTGTGTCGTATAAACGAATCTGCACTTAAACTAAATTTAGATTCACATCGTACATCGAATCATTTCTGTCGTCAGTTGTCAAATCGAAAGTACGGTTGATATTCAAATGCATTATTTTTCTCTTTCCGTGATATTGATTTAGTATGTTGATGCTGCATTAACAAATATAAGTGTAAAGAAGTGAACACACCAAAAATAAACAAGTTTGCGTTAGACACCTATAAACATAGCATGTACTGGTATATACGCATAATATCACTTTAAACAAATGTATCAGAATTGTTTGGTGAATAAGTCCCCATGACAGCGGCTTCAATTCTAATGAGTGTTGACTTTTTCAGAAGAATGTCGAAAGCAATTAGCACAGCATCAATAATCAAGAGCATACAATTACACTTTAAACATACAATGATTAATAGAGGTGTTAATTAGTGGTGGGGTTCGTTCCACGGCTGGATGGGTGTTTATCAGACGGATAGACAGACAGACAGACAGACAGACAGACAGACAGACAGACAGACAGACAGACAGACAGACAGACAGACAGACAGACAGACAGACAGACAGACAGACAGACAGACAGACAGACAGACAGACAGACAGACAGACAGACAGACAGACAGACAGACAGACAGACAGACAGACAGACAGACAGACAGACAGACAGACAGACAGACAGACAGACAGACAGACAGACAGACAGACAGACAGACAGACAGACAGACAGACAGACAGACAGACAGACAGACAGACAGACAGACAGACAGACAGACAGACAGACAGACGGAGAGACAGACAGACAGACAGACAGACAGACAGACAGACAGACAGACAGACAGACAGACAGACAGTTTATTCAGACTTATACATAAGTACATCGTCTTCATACACAAATATATACATTGATTACGGTCACGTAAATAGGTTAACAATATTACATTACATAACATAACATAAATGGTCATTTAAGAATACAGATATAAATAAACACAATCAATTACAAGAATACGTAAATTCCATCAAATTTATTTTTTAAACATAACATAACATAATTAGTCATTTACAATGTAAATAACACTATCAATTGCAATACGTACATTCCATCAAACGGTCTTTATAAATAAACACAATCAATTGCAAGGATATATATATATATATATATATATATATAAATATATATATATATATATATATATATATATATATATATATATATATATATATATATATATATATATATATATCCCATATATATATATATATATATATAGCGATAAACGACAAAATGTTTTCTTAAAACAAAACGTTTGCATGAAAAATCAAATTTATTTTTTAAACATAACATAACATAATTAGTCATTTACAAATGTAAATAAACACTATCAATTGCAAAAATACGTACATTCCATCAAACGGTCTTTATAAATAAACACAATCAATTGCAAGGATATATATATATATATATATATATATATATATATATATATATATATATCCCATATATATATATATATATATATAGCGATAAACGACAAAATGTTTTCTTAAAACAAAACGTTTGCATGAAAAATTGTCATACTGTCAACTTTATCTAAACTTAAAACATTTTTTGCAACAATAATATTTCTACATCTTTAATTTGAAAAAAAAATGAGTTGTTCAGAATTTCAAGAACGATAAAGCTTACCAATGTTTATTGTCATGGGACCTGAGAAAGTTTGCTGAGGTTGTGGTGTTGTCGTTGTTTCAGTGACGGGGTTCCCTCTGTGGTGGTTAATCATCGCTGTCGGCATCGTTTGCACCTTCTACACTGCTCTGGTAAGATATGTTCCCAGAACTAGACCATGCTTTCGTAAGAGTAAAAGTTGTAAGATTTGTATTGTCCAGATTGTATACGACTTACACTCGAATGTTAATTAGTTAACATTCAGTTCATAAAATGATCTGAGGTCAAAAAGCCGTATCTCTCCATACAGTGGTACAATGTAGTTTCCATCTTTACGATGCGTTTTTTTATGAATTAAAAAAGCATTCTGTCCGAATTCGACAAACTTCATGTAGTAAAACGGTCTGCAATGCAACCAGTGAAACGCTAGCAGCATTAAAAATACCTTTTGCAAAATACAATTTTAATGGAAAAAGTGGAAAAACACGACAACGCGGATACATTTGTATAAGTATTTTGTCACGCAAGACAGACATGTTTACTAACTATGTACTATTTCCAAAGGACATAGTCACGAAAACTCAATAATACAGAAAAAAAACATCGCACACCTTTTACAAGTTTACTTGGTATGTGGTTTTGTAAAACGATATTGTAATATTTTAAGCATTTATATATAAACTTGCATATTTGTCAAGTTGTCCACGTATTATGATATTGTCAACAAAGTTACTGGGCTCTGAAATTGATCCACTTATTCTGCTTCGGAGATTGCGGCACATTACTCGATATCGCCATAGCAAAGATCATAAGGCTGTCAAAACATATTTGAACACAATACATCTCGAAAAAATTATTGTGTGAATGATAATTCAAGTAGCCTTTCCAGTTCATCGTACGTCCCGTGTCACCACTTTATTTTAGGGCGGTTTGAAGGCCGTGCTATGCACCGACACATTTCAAATCCTGGTGATGTTTGGCAGCCTGTCCGCCATCGCCATCAAGGGCATGGACGAAGTTGGGGGTCTCAAGGACGCATGGACACATTTTGACATCAGTGGAAGGGTGGTTTGGGACGAGTAAGGAGTTTATTGTATGAATATGCCATGAAAACGGAAATTTTCTTAGCTTTATTTTAACTTGACATTGGTTCTTCACACCAAAGTCTCGAATTGTTTATTAAAGTTGCTTATATCTTCTATGTTCGGGATGGCAGTTGTTTACTTATCTTTTGCGCATTGATATCTGACAGTTATAGTTTGTCACTAACAACAAAGGGATTTTAGAAAAAAAAGTATTTAAATTGCTGCATAAAGTAATTTAATACTCATACAATTAATAATAATAAATTAATAAACTTAGCGATTTGTAACGAGCTAAGCTGAATTATGCGCTATAATGAATATTATCAAACTGAGTTTAAAATAAAATTCACCATGCGTGCCATAAACATAACGTTATAGTATAGTTATTGTTTTGCTAACGCTCTGACTATAAACCGTATTAAATAACGCGTCGAAAACGCTCCTTTACATTCAATTTTAAAACCATATTGGGTGGTGGTAAATCATGTATGCAAATTTACATTATGTACGAAAAATTGAAAAATACCGTCGTTGATAAGAATACTTCCTTATTAAAGCCTTTCCGTGTAAAATCACGTACACGCGTCAAATAGTACCCTTCCGCGAGCGCAACGAAATTAGAGACATGTTTACAAAGGACAGCATATCTTAGCAACGCTTACAAGTGTGTTGAATGTTCCATGAGAGCAGGATTGCAAACACATGTTTGTGAGATATGTTGTGTGCAGTGTACCAGATTGCCGTATAATCTGTTAAAAGTGACCGCATGATAATTTTAAGTTCGCGTCCGCGTATAGTTAGCTAATTCAAACAATATATAGGCCATTAGAACGCGCTATATATTGACAGTTTTACCATCCAAGAAATAAAAACTGTAGGCAGTTTATGCGTCAAACTTTGGTTTAAATAGTAAAACGTTACGTTCAGGGGGGTTACACACGGGCCAGACAGAATGTTAACACACCGTTAAGAACTTTATATTTGCAAATATCTGAAGTTATTGAAATACATTTACAAAAATCTGTAGTGCATAAAAGACAGTTTTTCTTGCAGTTTGTGTCGATAGCTTAAGGTCTAAGTATAAATCCTTGAATACGTTTGAAATCGGTGACAATATTTCACCTTGCGTGACGTATAGTCGTGCAGTATACATGGACTTTTTGAACAAGAACACAGGCTTATTAAATAAAGTAATTCTGATGTATTTCACATTTACATAAGCGGAATAAAATTCTGTCTTATATGCATTAGTTGAAATTCTGATGAAAAAATATTTGAAAACAGTTTAAAAAGCAGAACCGGTTTACAATATCTAATAACGTTTAATTGAGAAAACCCAACACAGTCACGTGATCCTGCACCCTGAATAATTCGAACAACACATTTAGACATGGGGCACCAAGTGTTTTTCATTGAAATGTGTGACAATTAGATGACGATCCATCATTTAGTAGGCGAGAAAACAGCCCATCAAATTCTAGAAGTGTTCAACGTAAATGTAATTATCTGAACGATTTAGTGTTTTGCATTGTTTGTTTTAACAAACCAGTACATCACACATTTATTTTCACAATGTTATACTCTCTGATTGTTTGTTAAACATTAAGACACATTATTAATTACATTGTCATCAATCAAAACAATAATATTTATATAATAAATAAACAAGGAAAATAACTTTCTTGACGCATTCAAATAGTAAAAAGTATCGGATTGTTTACAGAAGTCAACAGTAGAAAGAAAAATGCGGCCTTTTGCATATTTTACTTGATATTCTATTCAATGTAAAGTAATCAAAATAATTTTGTGCTAGTTAACTAAAAACTTGCAAAAAATACAAATATAAATAAAAAAACTTGTAATTTTGAGAGTCGAGTTGAATTTTTAATCTTACACTGCGTTTAATCAATAATTGTCATATACGTTGAAGATTTTAACAGCCTTTAATTGTGATTACATACTCTTAATCCTTGTACTTTTTGTACAAACGAACAACTCATACTGTCATACACCACTTTTTGTAAACGCTGTTAATGCCATTTCAGCTTCAGTTTCGACCCGAAGGTTCGCCACTCGGCGTGGGCACTTGTTTTTGGGGGCTGGTTCACCTGGGTAGCCATTCACGGCGTCAACCAGGCGCAGGTTCAACGTGCATGCTCCTGCTCATCGCTGAAAGAGGCGCAAATGTAGGTCCCACGTGAGAACGTGGTAGGTGTTGCACATGCGTAACTCGTCTTTTTGGATAAGCCTGTGCTGACCACTCAGGTTTATTCGAGACGGCACTTTTGAGATTAATAAAGCATTAGCTAGTATTATGAAACACAAAAACATTCAATTTGTGAGTTAAACCAAACGCTCATCTTATAACTTCTTATGATAGGGATATGGTTCACTTTGAACTTTTCAAGTTTCTGTACACGAGAACTGTATAAACAAATACTGAATTTAATGCCTTTTGACTTATATTTACGATAGAAAAATAACATAGTATTCATGGCCGACACGCACTATTTAAATTTGTATTAGATAATGCAATAAAGTTAAACACTATAACCATGATAACGCGCCAATTAGATTATGACCACGGTTTTTGTCAACAACGTTCTATTGGTAGGGGTAAGTAGTAATAGTGATGATAATGAAAAATAATGGTGATTGTGATAACAACTGTGATTGCCTCTGTCTTTGAGTTTGCATATTACGTTAACTGTCACTTATTGCGAATAACTCGTGTTTATAACTTGTAATTGTGATAGCTCCTGTCTTCTATTATGAATGGCTGTTCTGGCTCCCGTATTTCCAACAAAATTGGATATTTAAATCTATATCCAATTGGTATGACTAATGTTTCTATCTACAAATGATGAGACTATGTTTTCTATCTCCATTTGTAATAAAACGTGTCGTCTATTTCCAGCGCGATGTGGATCAACTTCCCCGGCATGTGTCTTATCCTCTACCTCGGCTGCTTCATCGGTATCGCCATGTACAACCTTTACCGGACCTGCGACCCCATCAAGTTCGGTCTCGTTGCCGCAAGCGATCAAGGTACGTTTCTTAGAGACCCATTTTATTGAGCATCGTCCTGTAAAACCAGGCTTATTGCATCTGCCTAAAGCGTCATCACAGATTAGTCCTGTCCGGACTGCAACGGCTTATCTGGGATGACACTTTACGCACATGCATGAAGTCCAGTTTTCCCACAACGATCCTCGATTGAACATCTCCAGCGCCCCGAAGCCATTCCTATACGGTTTACGTGCAGAACGTTGTAAAACTATTTTGAATAACCATCAAGTAAGTTTGAATTGCTGACCCGGTTTTGTGAGAAATATCCCAATGATAAGCATATGATTAAAGCGTTATTTCGGACCAATATGTCGGTTATTATGTACGTGTTAAGTCATAAATATTCTTACCATGCCTTTTATTGTACCTCTCTCGTAACACCTGGTAAGTATGAAAAACAAGGCATGTTAATCTAAGAGTTTATCCAGAAATCATCGGTTGTGAGGCAGCGAACGTAGATCAGAAAAAGTCCCTGACAATACCATATATCTATAATGATATTAATCGAATAGTTAATCCCCTGCTGAAGATGTCTCCGATAACAGGTTGAAACGATTAAACAATCAGTTTATCTAGGACAAAATCATGGCAAATGCCAAAGCGGGGCAGCGTACATCGTTATATAACATATATTATAAAAGAAATGCAACGTATTATACGGAATACTTGTTATCAAGATGATCGTTTAATTGCACACGTCAGATGCTATTGAGTGTCCTCGTGTAATTAGTCATTATATAGGGATTTTGTAAATTACGGATGATGAAATAAGACATCATGGGAAGTAGGAGATGGTGTCTTTGTATAGCGGAGATGTACGGACGGACATTGTGGACAGTGTAACTTTTATATAAGATTCCATCACGTTTGTACATGGGCTTGCAAGTTACATGAACGATTGCACGTAAATAAGAAATAAGTATTACGATGTATTGGTATCTTTGTCAAATATCATGATATTAAATGTGATATTGTGATGTTGTTATACATATAATATGTATATAATAATTAATAGCCGCATCATGCGAAAATCGGAGATATTCCAAGAGTAGCTACAGGCCAGCCTTCGCACAGTAAAGTGAAGGGTTACCCTGTACACTTTTAAGTCACGAACGGTTTCGTTGTCTCATTAGTTGTTATAATGACTACTCATCAGAGTATACATATTCAGAGACATACATGGAGTTACATTGTATACTGTTGGATATATCACTAGGCCAATTCTACCCCCTTTTTTAAATTCGTTGCTACTAGTACAACATTTAAGAGAATATTTTAGTTGCACATAAACTGCATACACCAACAAAGCAAAAAATGCAAACAATATCAAGCCCTCTGATAAATCAGAACACTACACAAACATTTCTTGTAATAATATACCTATACACATACTCTTAGAATTAGCTTATCGAACATTAATTGTGTTTTGATATAACCTGTTAAAAAAAGTTACCAACCTACTCGTGTTTCCAAGGAGAAAACTCTGTTTAGCCGCTTAGTAATATAAAATTGATAACCTTCCTTTTTGAATTGAAACGTACCTATTGAACAATTACATTATTATGTTGGTTTTCGACCATAATTTTGCGGCATACGTTTGTGATATTCAAGGTTGATTTCTCGGCTGCATTACAGCACAATTCTTTCGAATATATTGATTCACTAAATTAAGTCATTTATTCTTGTCTCACATTTTGACCAAGTTAACAGTTTAAGCAAAATGTGGTTCATAGGCATTTGAACATCATTATCTGTTCGTAAACATCCTTATTGAAATGAGAAATGACTACGTCTATCGAACACAAAGTTTAAAGGATAAAGGATATTTCTTTGTGTCGTTAGAAAATCACTTTAAATTTACAAGTGATCATTCACGGTTGGCAACTAAAAATTGTGCGTGATCAGGAATTTATTGAAATAAATAATTTATCCACTTCAATCATTTTCCGTGCAGTTTTGTTTATTTCATTTGGCCTTTAGAGTGGTTATGTTACAAATTTCGGAAAAAAAACAGCCGTTAATTAAATTCAAACATAAAATTGAATATGTTCTTATTATGACTATTGAATTTTATCTTTGAAAGGTTTTCAATGTAATACTAATTCGTAGACTACACGAATGAAAGTAGAAACTGTCTACTCTACCCTATACTCGCTTGGTTTCTTTATAAATTATTTCCTTATACACAAATCTCACGATCTATTATTTTTACAGTTGCTACCCCTGTTCGTGATGGATGTGCTAGGCAAAGTGGATGGAGTTCCAGGCCTATTTGTCGCCTCCTTGTTTAGCGGCACCCTAAGGTACAGACAGTCCAGTCAGATACACCAAGGCCCTTATTTTATAACATAACTAATCCTTTCTCAAGATAAGAAAGTGTTGTATCAATGTTTGAACTGTTATTCTATATACGTTACAATCATAAACACATTCTAAAAATTGATTTACACTCGATACATACACGTGATATTATCTTAACAGGGCCACATTTCCGTTCACAATGTAAAACGATATTACACTCAGAATTTCGATACTTATAATATTACATTCCACAACATTGCCCCATAGTTGCAACACAATTGCAATATATTAAGTGTACTAAAGTTATAATGATATTTTTGTTCACCCGTATGAGTTCGACGTTCAAAATAATATCCCAATAACTGAGATAAAATTATGTAATATGATACGTTTTTCATTTGTAAACACATATGCACAATTTATAATTACAACGCGAAACGGCAACAAACACGCATCATCATCGTTAAGAACTCCACTAACTCATCTAGGGTCTTTCGCTTTCATTGCATTTAACGCGCGCGTCAATCTACCTCAACTTTCCTCAATTATCTCCATATTTGTTCCTATTTTAGCACAATATCGTCCGGCTTGAACTCTATCGCCGCGTGCATTCTTCAGGATATAATCAGGACGTACTGGGTAAAGAACATGACCGAGGAGAGGGCAACCACCTGGTCCAAGGTGTTAGGTAAGTTGTTGTCATGTGCACGATTCATGCGTTAGTGGCAGATATGACGGAGCAGACGGTCACAGCTTGGTCTAAGTGTTAAGTGTGTATATAAGTCTTTAATTCGGCCTTAGTGGAAGACATGACGAAGCAAAGGGCCGGCAACTCGTAAAAGGTTTTAGTTTATTTGTAGTCATGTATCCAGCCTTATTGAAACTTGGACCAAGGTGTTGGATGAGTATTAGAATGGCACCCGGCATAAACAACGGGCATGGCAGAGCATGGGGCCACAATCCTGCCAATGTGTTAATAAAGTAGAAGTCTTGCGTCCGGCCTTTATGAAGGACGTGGTAGAGCAAATGGCCAACACCCTGTCCAAAATGTTCGGTTACTATTAGTCTAGCACCCGGTCTTTGTGAAGGACGTGGCCGAGCGAAGTGCCAAAACCTAGTCCGATTTGTTTGGTAGTTTTTAGTCACGTACCCGACTAAAGTGAATGAAAACTGGAAAAGCAAATCGGCACAATTTGTCAATTTTGTTTGTTGAGTAATAACATGGCCTCTGGCGTTTGTACGACTGAACATGAAGGGGACCTAGGAAGGTGTGTACATGTATTTATCTTAATTTGCGCGATTGAAATACACTTGTCTCCAAGGCGCAAAGGTGTATGTCCAACGTCAAACGCCTGTTTACGATAAGTTGAAATTATCTCTATTCTGAGGTTTTTGGTAATTATTTTTTCAATTTAGACCAATGGTGGGAACATGACGAATTTTTGTTTCTAATATTTGTTGTACTATATTGAAAGTCAGGTATCCTATGTAAAACTACTCCAAATTTGCCGTGGTATTTAAACTGGGTCACAACATGAAAAGGATTTACTACACTGGATTATTGGATATTATATGATACCGGTTTATGAGTAATAATGTTATAATACTCAAAATTTTAATCCAAAAATATGTTTGAATTAAAACTAACATTAATGCGAAACTACTTAGTTAACGAGTCCGATGTTAATTTGTTCAGTTTTAATATATCTGATTTTTATCTGTTGCTTTGCATATGTTTTTATTTCTCTATTAATACACCATACAATTGCAGCTGCTTATTTAAAAAATGTAATCATTTCATGCGTGTTAATTAGCTGTTATAATCAGTGTGGTATGCCTCGGACTGACCTATGTGGCGTCATTGCTGGGAGGGGTGTTGCAGGTGAGGGGAACACTTTCCATAATAATGATCAATATTGATACAGGAAACAATGTTCCGTTTTTTGGCCGTTAGTTCTTGCTATTATATAATTATACATCTAAATATTTTAATTTGTTATCTCGAGACACCCACTGTCGATTCAAATGTCGATTGTATTAAATAGTGAATATTATTACATACCGTTTTTTGTTCGAAATAGAAGATAATAAAACCGGTATTTTTTGACCGATTAGGTATGTTTTCATGTACGTAATATGACATGCCAGTCATAACGATCCTTCTATATATCAGTTTCCATTCAATTTTTCTGGATAATTGTACACCTTTCAGTATTCATTTATTTCCTTTAATCGACACTATATTTGTTTGCCTGTTTTAGGCCGCACTGTCTCTGTGGGGTTGATCGGGGGGCCGCTACTTGGCGTCTTCGTGCTAGGAATGTTCTTTCCATGGTCCAACACCGCAGTAAGCTAATATGATTTTTTCCATTGATCCAACACCGAAAAAAGCAATTGTCATCGGTTCTTTCCTTGATCCAACACCGCGGTTAACTAATACAATTGGGTTTTCCATTGATCCAACAGCGCGGTTATTAATTGCGAAGGATTCTTTCCTTGATCCAATACCGCGGAAAGGAAATGTCCACGCGTTCTTCATTTGATCCAACACCGCGGTAAAGCATTTGTCATGTGTTCTTTCCTTGATTAAACAATGCGGTAAGCAAATTTCATGGGTTCTTCCCTTGATCGATAAACGCGGTACACAGTAGTAATTGTTTCTTCCCTGGGACCATCACCGCGGTAACAAATTGTCATGGGTTCTTCCCTGGAACCAACACCGCAGCGGTAACCAATCGTCATGTGTTCTTCCCTTAATCCAACACCGCGGTAACCAATTGTCATGAGTTCTTCCCTTGAACCATCACCGCTGGTAACCAATTAAGATTGGGTCCTCCCTTGAACCAACACCGCGGGAACCAATTGTCATGGGTTCTTCCCTTTACCATTACTTAACATTTGATGTTACTATAATTCAATAGACACATGTAAATAAGACCTAAAGTTTTAATATAGTGCAGAACGATGATATGGCATAGTCCACATCTATATAAACATACATATATACATATGTTTTATACTTATATTATGATGTATCTTGTGCAAGTTGTGTCAAGCAGTAAACAGCTCTCTGTGTTGGTGGGTCTGGCTTTTTAAGCGCTTCTTTTGGGGCTGTTTAATGGATAACATAATTTTATAATACTATCATCTCTTTTAGCTCAGAATGCTGAGCAGCAATACATGTGTTTTGTGTACTATTGTAAATAAGACCCAAAGTTGTAATATAGTGGAGAACAATGACAATGCATAGTCCACACCTATATTTGGTTTGCTGTATCTTCACTCAGATTTCAAATCACAATGATTAGAGTTCCTTTTTACCTTGTCTGTTCTTGGTAAATGGAGTTTTGGATCCTATTTAGGTCTGAGTGCCATATCTGGTATACGATATGCTCGATTTAACCTGCCGGATCTTTCGGCAATGCTGTTTGATCAAACTCACTATCTATGTGAGGATTGTTGGATTGTCTCAAGTCATTGTTCTTCACACAAAGATATTGAAGTAATACTCTTAGCAATATGTGTAAATATTTCATGACAGTGCTTTATACATATATTATGATCTATTTTGTGCAAGTTTTATCAGACAGTAAACAGCTCTCTGTGTTTGTGTGTCTGGCTCTTTGAGCGCTTGTGTCGGAGCTGCTTAGTGGATGACATAATTTGTACAACACTTCCATCTCTTATAGCTCAGAATGCGGAGCGGCAATACATGTGTTTTACGATACTATTAAATGCTTTGTTATGTGTAATATTGTGTTGATGAGTTGTAAATAAATTATTAAAAATTCCCTTGGACCAACACAGCGGTAACCAATTGTCATTAGTTCTTCTATGGAACCCAACACCGCGATGACCAATTGTCATGGGTTTATCCCTTGGACCATCTCCGCGGCGCGGTAACCACGTGCAATGGGTTCTTCCCTGGAACCAACTCATTGTTAACAAATTGTCATGGGTTCTATCCTTGATCCAACACCGCGGTAACCAATTATCATGGGTTTTTCCCTTGGACCAACACCGCGGTAATAAATTGTCATGGGTTCTTCCCTTGATGACTGATTTTCGTTTGGACGAATGCTTGGTTTTTGCAATGGGACAACACGATGGAAAGCAGTTTAGATTGGTCCTTCCCATGGTCCAACGCCGCGTGAAGCAATAATCATTGGTTCTTCCAATTGCCCAACGCCGCGGTAAGCAATTATACTGTGTGTCTTTCCTTGATCCCAAAACGCTGTAAACGAGTATCATGCTGTTCCCATGATCCAACACTGCGATAAGCAATCGTCATGTGATATTCTATTGATCTAACACCGCTGTAAGAAGTATTATTGAGTCTTCTCTTGGGCGAGTAATTATATTTTGTTCTTTCCATTGGCGAACACCGCGGTAAGCAAGTATCAATGGCGCCTTCTCTTATCCAACACAATGGTTAGCAAAACTGATTTTTCGACAAACTCCGGGGTAAATAATTATGATTGGCTCTTCCCATGGCCAAGAACGGTGATTAGCAATTATCATCGGTCCTCTGTTTGGCCAACACCGCGAAAAGCAATTATCATTGGTTCTCCTCTCGGACCAACATCTTGGTTAGCAATTATAATTATTCCTTGCCTGATACCGCGGTAAGCAATTTTAACTGGTTCTCGCCATAGGCTTTCACCGCGATAAACAATTATCATTGATTCCTCCCGTTTTGCAAACAACGCGTTAGCTATTATCATTGGTTTTCCCTTTGGACCATTGCCGCGGTTGAATCATTGATTCTTATCTTGGACCAACATCGTGGTAGCAATTATCAGTGATTCCAACCTTTGGCCAACATCGCGGTAGGCTACTATCATTTATGAAAAATCGCGGTAGCGATCATCCTCAGTTCTTCGTTTTGGCCAATTCTGCTGTAAGGAACAATGATCGGATCTTCCTGTTGCTCTTGGCATTGTGCATATACAGTCGTGTGTCATTATCATTAAATAAGTGACGAGCAGATATTAACAATATTCCTCTCTGATAATGTTTCTTGGCTCTTATTGGTCCTTAATTTTTCGTACGTTTTCTTATACTAGTATTGAACTCGTCGGTCCATATTGTGATTCACGTCCTCTAGTATAGTCCCAATGTTGTTATACGCTTCTGTGCGCAAAGAACTTGAACAAATATACATAGGGTATTGTATGTACACAGTTCCATATTGTTATGATATTATGTGTTTACTTAGGGTGCGTATGCAGGCCTAATAGTCAGCTTGGTGTTCATGTTCTGGATTGGCATCGGTGCCTACATCACGGAGGTCACTAAGACAATCCCCAAAGCGCGCGTTGTGCTCAGCGGCTGTAACTGGAACCTCACCACCACCGCCGCCACCGCCACCGTCAGCGCTATTAACATGAGCACCACCGCCACGCCATTCATTACGACAGATATCATAACAACAACGATGAATTCCGTAAACGTCACAACTACAGCAGCACAACATGAGTAAGACTTTTGTTTCATTTGTATATCCAATGTTCTTGTTGCTGCAGTTGTTTCGTTTGTTGACATTGCCCATGGGAAAAATATTGATGCTGATAACGTAGAAGATGTTGATGGTTCTGGTGATTTTGATGACATCGATAAACAGATTCTGTGAAAAGTTAGTATACTGATATAAGAAGATGATCAGGAAAACGCTGTGACTTGATTATTATCTTGGCTATTATTATAAATATACGGAAGTAGGCCACATCACGCTTCTTTAATATTTAGAACCAGTTGAGCTCTGTTTCATTTCAGTGGAGGTATTTTCTTTCCGCTCTACTCGCTCTCCTATATGTGGTACAGCGCTACGGCGGTAGCTGTCGTCGTCGGTGTCGGGCTAATTGTCAGCTTCATAACTGGTACGTACTCGATCTGGGAAAGGGTCGTTCGGGTTGAGATGTACACTTAAATGAAAATCGAGGTTCTTTATTTAAATAAGTACAAATGAATAAAGGTTGAATATTTTGGAATTCGACTAACGATGCATCTCACGACAGCTATACGAATTGTTTCCGTTATATGTGTTATATGATTGGTTTCTTTGTAAATCCAGGTTTTGTTTTCTTGAAGGATAACTCCACTTATAACATAGAGGTTTAACACAAAATGCATATGTTAATGTACAGTTATAAATGTAAACGGTATGAGTTCGCATCTTTCAAATGGTTTGTACAAACATACGTATGTTGACCAACATTGACGTTCATTTTGTTCGGATTTTAGGAGCTAACAAGCCCAGTGAGGTTGACCCTAATTTGCAGATCCCCTTCTTTGACATATTGTTCCCTTATTTGCCAGAGGTGATTTTAAAACTTCTGCGATGTGGAGTCGTTTATGACGAGGTACGCAAACATCCGTGTCTTGCCTAAACGGATGTGTTTTATTCTGATATATTTCATCTATAATTGAATTGTTTCAAGTGCAAGCTCACTTGAACATGTAAGCTAGCAAAGTTTATTAAACGTTAAGTTCAAATTTGATGAATATTGAAATATTGAAAATATTTATTCGATATCTTGTATTTTCATCCCGTATTGTGTGTTTGTTTTCAGATAAACTGTGTTTTAGTCTTGCTTAGTTACTCATAAATGTATTCGCCGTAAGATTAGTTTATACGGCTATATTGTAAGGAACTGTAAATACACACATACGTTTACATCATTGCGCTTTTATTTCATTTGCATCAGGTATATGCCTTGTTTACAGGTGAAAAGGGGAGACGGCAATCGAAGACACACGGCCGTGGATCTTAAGAATTCCGATATAGACAATTTCTTTGACATTGAGATGGCAGAGCAGGGATCTGACGCTAAACAAAATGGGCCAATAGTCATGTGACCGAATATGACGGAAAGTTCTGACCGTGCATTTCTGAGTGGACCAACGACTGAACGTGTTTTGATTGAAAGGATGCTTTGACTTGTTTGTGATATTGCTGTGTTTGTTACTTAGCACTGAATATATAGATCTGTTCTCGACGTGTATTGTAATAAGATGTTTTTTGTTCATTGTGTATTGAAACGTTGTAAATACATAAGGAATATTGAAGGACGGTGTCCCGATATGTTTTATTGCACGAGGCGATTTTGTGACATCGGAACACCATAGCCTTGAAATATTCCATTTTTTACATATCTTCTTGTGATTAAAAAGTCACCAACCCAATAAATACGTATAAATTCTTCAAATAAAAAAATTGACTGTTATAAAATACCAAAATATCGACCAATTAGAATGCTGAAAGTCTCACTTAAGCTCATGGTGCTCTACTGAGAGTATATTTGCAATAGCTTCATATGCGTTTGTACGTGTTATATGTGACGCCTTGTGTGTCGGTAGACTGCGGACATGTACTAAGGCCTCTACTTATACGAACATAACATTTTGGTTGGTGTCATTCGCAGACTAAATTGTTCAGTATACCTGAACCTAAATTTAGTTTAAGCGATTTAACTTTACTAAAGCTTTGACATCCTTAGGCTACCTGTGAGAACTGTGGTTTCAGTTTCTTGGGTAGAACCGGTAAATAGTGGTATTGGTAAAAATGGACACTCCAAAATGTGGAGTAAATCCGGTAACTATTCACTTCAAGGATGACACTATATCTAACAAAATATAGGTTATTTACCTTAACCAACAACGTGTGCATTAAAATACCAACGAACACTCGGAATCTGAATCAAACATGTGGAAATAATTGTGATTGTGTTCCATCGTAATGATATCAAGACGCAACCCAAACTTTGACACTGTGATAGTATCCAACAATAACAACGTTCAGTACACTGATAACTTAACACATATATGAAAGAACGTGTGCTCGTAAACTAGGAAGCGCATGTAATTTCATTATATACATACACATTTGGATATAACAACATAAAAAACAGCACCTCCATCAATTATCAATAAAGTTAAACGTGTTCGCACATATTTAACAGCCAAGCCTTTAAAGTAAACATTTAATATGATAATAATAACAAATGTATCTAACATACCAATATTAGCAATATATGTAAATATATTTACCTCTTACATTAAAGATAGCAAAGAAATATTTCATGAAATGTTGGTCTCAAATACATCATTTATGCTGTCGAGTCAAATTTTATATATAATCCAGTGCAAATGAGCACATTGTATGCATTGAAGGTCGCAATTTATACATAATCACATTACAACTCTTTTATACATCCTTTCTGAACTAAACACGTATATTTTCCCAATATAACATAGATATATTGAGACAAACAAAGTCAAAGGCATCACTTAATCATTGCCATATTGCATTGCTTGCAAATATGCCATGTAATTTCGTAATCGGAGATTCAACTATCGCGGCGTCAAGCACTCCACTGTTCGACCTCCTACGCATGAGATTGGCGTCGGGACTCCTGAAAATATTCAAAGAAGAACATCTGGAAATACTTCACCAAATAGTCTAAATAAGATATGACTCTGTCTTGCGCAGTAAGTGCTATCCGTTAGCTGATGTGAGGTTTCATTCATACTCAAGCTTAGCTTATTCTGACAAACAAAATGTTCATAACCAATAAGAACTCATTGCCTTCATGGTCTTAAAGGTAGGTACCGGACAAAAAAATAAGAGCGAAAATAAACAAGAGCTAACACGTCGGAATGTATGAAGTGCTCAATAACGGTTATTGTGCACTATAACTCCCCAATCTATAAGGTTTAATTTACATTTTTTACTCAGGACGAGAGAAACAGGATACCACGACAACAACACTACCGAAACAAGTAACTCCTAACCGCATTATCTTACTAGAAAATTTAATAATACATTAAACTATTTACACGCAGCAAATAGCTCATTTAATGAACACATCCAGATTCAACTTACCGTAAAAGCCTCGGCTGGCATTGTTTCAACAACGGGCCTCTGAATGCGAAACTGTAAGAGATAAGATAAGATGTAAGAGCTTTATGTGTTTATGCCAACTTAAGTTCACTGACTATCTGTCAAAGCAAAAGCTCTTGTAGCCGAAACATTCGTTATCATGTCATATTCCTTTACGCACAAAAATAACATGTTTTATCGTTATTGTCATACCCGCACAATATTAAATAACAGATGCGTACTTGCCTGAACGGCCGAAGATTTATCTTACCGCCGTATGACTTATTGATGAATACAAATGGTGCAAGCACAATAAACAGCTATCGTTAACTGTCCTCACCTCTTTGTTTGGCAACAGGCTGCTGTAAAGAAAGTCCCACGAAAAATCCTGAACGCACTGGCTCAACCACGGGTGCATTTGGCTCAATGTGAGTACCATCCACGGAGGCTGAAAAACAGGTTTGTTATTGACATAACTATCATTATTGTAGTTTACCTTGTCCATGACTATGGCCATTAGAAACATCATAATTATACTCCCACAAAGTTGAACTAAAGTCACCACGTTAGTTGGTCTGTGGGTTGGTTGGTTCATGGGTTGTTTGGTCTGGCAGCAATTATTGTCACCAAATTATTATCTTAATTTGGTACGATTTCAATAAAATTTAGTGCGTGGTGTATTTGTTTTCGTCGATCAGGTTAAACAAGGCCGACTTGCAGCCATCTCGAATGTGTTTCATTTTTTAAACTGGATAAACGTCATGTACATAATACATAATATAGCATCTCTCTGAATCTGAAAAACGGGGTTTAATACATTGCGTAAAGTGTCGTCGCAGATTAGCCTGTGCAGCCCGCACATGCTATTCAGGGACGACACTTTTCGCCTTATTTGGATTTTCTCGTAGAAGAGACTGCCATTAAACCAAAAAATACAAAAAAAGCGAAAAGTTTCGTCCCAGATTAGACTGGCTGGACAGCACACGTTACTCAGGACAACACTTTATGCAAATGGATTAAGCCCGATTTTATCATAGCGAGGCTAAAGTGTTTATGACACAGTATTTTGTCATATCAAATATAACACATAGTTCGGTGTATTGCAATAAAGTATTAATTACGATAGACGGGTCTGTTCAGACTGGGTCTCGGCAGCGGATCCCTGTAGTAGGAGATGTCTTCATCTGGGAATGTCCTCCCAGTTTGAATTGTAGCGCCCTGAGAAAGGGCCACTCGCGTCATTGTTCCCGCGCAACTCCGAACCGATTGAAGCCGAACGCGGGGCGGACATTGTACCTGTAATGTTGTGTTTCATGTCAATACATGGTCAGGAAAGCTAACGCGTATTAAATACACCTGCCATGTCTTATTATCAATTGCATAACTTAACTTCATCAGGTACGATAGCTAATCGTAATGATACATAAACGCGGTGCTGTCCTAACTTATTTTATCAGATGATAATTGATGGTCAAATATTTGAAGTTATAATTCAGTGAAAAACAATAACACATGGTTTAATAATCCAATTAATTTCCTTTTTGTTAATTCATGTGACAAAACCTTAGTTTCCCAGAAAGCAATATTATCTAGCAACTGGTCAATCAATAAAAACTATACAGAATATAATTCACATGAGTAAGCATACAGGTCAGATTGTTCAGACGACAGTGACTGTCTTGTCCAAGACTGGCGTCGTCGGCGACGGCGGAGACAAAACAGGAAGCAGACGACCAGAAGGAAAACAGACAGAAGGAACAATGGTACGCCTAGACCCAGTCCTAGTAGCAAGTCGAAGTTCTCTATAAAAAAATGACGGGCTCGAGATAATTTGCATTTGATTCTGTTTGATGCCCATTGTAATATAATATAATTATGTTTGCTTAACAGGCATACCCAAATGATAAGGATTGGAACGTATCCTTAAGCCTAAACTAGAGGAGTTACGACTAGCACCGAAAATGTTATAAACACATTATTTCAGTGCAGAAGAAGTTTATAAACAGAAATAATAATTAAAAGGTCTTGGCAGAAAGACATTTTGGCACATGAATATTTGATTGTGTCAATCTGTCAATCTAAGCGAAGATATTTTATCTACAAGCATGTTTGCGAACATGCATGTTTTTAAATATTGGCATTGTTTTGAGGCAGTACCTGTTATTTTTGGTGTGGTCGTTTCTGGAGTCAGTGGTACGCAACTATACTGGTTACTGCTATCCAGACGGCATTCATCTCCAAGTCTACACGTTAGGCACACCGCTGAAAGATATTGTATTGTCTTTATGATACTGCTTAAACCATTATTGGATAGCCACTACAAAATTCTTAACTGGTGCAATGTCATTCAACACACTGATTGTAAAAATAACACGTTCTTCTATACAAACATGCAATCACTGACATGACAACCGACACCAAACTCATACACGTAAATAGTACGAACCTATAACTGGCCCATCCGTCCCTATTATCCGCGACTGACCAACTAACAACACACATTCGTCCTCCAGGAACACACATTTCTGCGTCTCCAGGGCAACCAGTCTTCTTGCTATGTCGGTTTTCTGGGCAGACGTCACCGTCGAGTTGAGGAGAATGTGTGCGCGGACCTGCATCTGGCTACCTTGAGACCCCAAGGCTTCACTGAATGCACAAAACCGGGTAAAACATAAAATAAATCACAGTCAATAGGAATAAGACTTAATTTTAAATTAAACAAACCATTGGAAAAATGGGTTACAATTGTAATAATAAATTGTCGGGTTTATAACTGCGTTTAAGACTTATTGGAATTTAAGTTTCGTTTTAAAGTATTGTTTGCCGTCATCAGCATTTAATAAACAACTTGTAAATATATTATTTTCACGTCGTTCACTTATGTTTATATGTTGCAATTAACATTAGTGGTCTTGTTTGAAATTGAAAAATCAGCATGCCATGTTTGTTTTGTAATGAAATACCGCATAGAGTTGCTAATAGACACAAGGCCAAACAGCCACAAATAATATATATTCTATATTTTACAAATATTTGCTGGATTCACGCAAAGGCGCGACCCAAAATAAACACTGGTGTCACCGATATTGAGTGTCATGGGAAACGAACCGATCCTATTTTTGAATACTAATAATAAAACAACACAGTAATGACAAAAAAGTTGAAGTCTAAATAGATAGAATACTTGCCTAAATGTCATGTCCGAAATACCGGAAAAGCCAGACACTGATCCAAATATGGCCACTAACTGTAAATTACATTACATCATTTAAATCCAACAACCTTTGTTGAAATAAATCGTTCATTCAAGTAGTACTTATTTAATATTAAATTATGATAACAAGTAAGTGTTACCTACTGTTTACATTTACTGATTAAATATACAATTATTTCAATATATTTTTATAATAATAGACAATGCGTATCATTCATAGGAAATCGACACAGTTTATAGTAAAATCAAAATATATAAAGAATGCATTCGTCGTAAATAAACTGCCAGTATTTATGACGTATAGAGTAAGATCTTATAGCGACTCTCTTAATTCGATTGTTTTAGAGTGTACCCATGAAACACATACAATTTATAATATTGTTAATCTATTTTCATATTGTGTTAACCTGAGATTCTTTTTACGTTCCAAACCACATTAATTGTAGATATTTAAAATGTCTGAATATCTCGTAATACAATTAAATAATACTTGTGACGAATACTTGTTGAATTTCTTGGCCAATTCCCACGATATTCAATTTGTCAGTATAAAAAGACACAGTAGCATAGTTATGTATATCAACCAATGCCGGAAAAACATACTAAACTGTATTGAACGATGCTACACATTGAAATTATTGTGCAATTTATTTTTTAACTTGCACAAGAATATGAGCAGTTTTATATAAAGAAATCGCACAATCTATGCGCAATAACAATTCTTTATTTGTGTAGCAAGTCCAAGAACTATGAACCAATGCGATACATACAGACGAGACCACGGTGGCTCTAAGGTCAGAGTACTCAGTCGACGTTTTTGATGCGTACGCAGGCTTATAAACCTTCAGCAGTTGTATCTCGATCCCCACGGACATATTCAAATCTGCAGAAGAAAAAACACACCAATTTATTAAAATGTGTATCACCCACGGTTAATGAGGATAACGAGTTCGTTCGAGCATGCGTGGTGAGATTGCTAATATGCTAATATGTTTGTATAATGGTGAATATTGTGTGTAGTATGCCAGAGACCATTAAAGGAAAGCTTCGTAGTAAAGATTGTAAAGCGCTTGAATTATTTTGACGTGTGGATTAATTGCTATAATCTGCGAAAAGTATAGATTGGATGAACGCTGTCAGTTGCTATGGGTGTTACGAATCCTTACAAATATCATAGCCGATGCAATGTCGTTACCGGACTTTTATCTATTGCGTTGAATGAAAAAACTCGCATTTAAACGCCTTAAACTTCTGATGATGGTATTGGTTTGATACTTTCCAAAAGCCGTTTTGGTATTCAATACATGGTTGCTAAACATAGGCATAATAAAAATTCACCCCAGTTTACAAATTGCAATATGTAAGATATAGAAGCCACTAAACTAATCGCCTCGTGTAATACCTGGTGTGACGTCACAACCATACGTGTCCTTTGTGACGTTTAATAACACACAGGCGTCTGAACACAGCAAACACGTCACCGGACCTAAAGAATGACGTTTGACAAACAAGCTGCATTGTATGATACCTTCCTATACATAATTTCAGTTTTCTGTCATGCAAATGAAACCTAAGTCCATATTGCAACAACAATAGACAGGAACGTCATATAGCCTACACTAAGAAGTATGGTAAACAACACTTATATTTAGTTTAAATGCATGTTTCATGTATACCTTAAGGATACAAAAATGCCGACTTTTATTTTTAACATAGGATAAGTTGGATGTCAAAATAACGCGACAAGATAAGAACACACATTATCATAAGATATGATTCAACAAGAAAAATACAAAAGGTTGAACATTAATGTTTGGACTCACGGAATAGTCCCAACAAAGTTTTCGCAATCAATGGCTCCTTGACAATTGATATATTAGTTTGACGAATAGCAATATATCCATGGTTGTAGCGTGTATATTTCAACAGTATCGCCAGGGCAGTAGCGTCAGTATCCGTTATATTCTCCGTGTTGAATTGTAGCGTATGCAGAACCACGTATTCTGGCCTAACACATATACAAAACAATCTTGTCTGAAATCCTGTGTCTTATATTAATAATCATAACGTAATATTAGTACGATCACAGCGATGCTTTAAGAAAGATCGTGCAATGAGTTAGTTAACTCAAAACAGCAAAATGTTGCTGTGCTTGTCACGTTTGCTTTAATTTTACAAAAATGAAACGCAGTCAATATAATTATATTTAAAATGACATCTGTAAAGAGACGCGCATTTAATTTGACTATTTGCAACTATGTGAAGAACATTGCATAGTTTGATGTGCTTACTCTTATTTACAGCCATACACTTATGAATGTTGAAATACAATTAAGGACGTATTTGCATTACAATTTGGAACGAGCATTTTTACTTACAAGATTGCGATTATTCCAATATCAACGAAGCCACTCAGGTTTGAATACATTTTCTTCAGCTGAAATATTAATCATCAATTTATACAATTATCAAGAATTTTAAATTTGAGCCAAAATATGGCTTTATGTAGGTATGTTAAGTATCGCATAGATTCGCCTGCTCGGCCATACATTTCCGGACGACATTTTCCGCCTAAGCTGAATTTTCGTACAGATGAAAAGGCGGAAATAGTTGTTCCCTCGTTAGCCTGTGCAAACTGCACAGGCTAATCTAGGACTGATGCGACGTTTTTTCGCAAGTTATTCACAATTTCGTGGAATAGACGATACAATTCAATAAACCGCTGCCTCAGTTGTTTTAAGCAAACATGCGAGGTCAAATGTTCTTAATAAATTATCCCATCAGTATTGCATCACAGGTGGTTATGATATTAATTAGTGAAAACATCATTTTGAATGAGAAATATTCAAATTATACGAAAAATCAACTTTTCTGAAAAACAAATTCACTGTCAAAAACATATATAACAAGATATTCAACTCAAAATCACCCGAAAACGGGTTGCATCGCTTTGAACAGCCATAACTTCATAAATTTTGCAGCGATTGTCACGAACCCGGTCTTATTTGAACGCAGAAATGAAGTTTCTTTCTGGAAATGTACATATCTTGCAAGATTTTCACAAATGCTGGGTCACATTTTGAGAAAAAACACGATACACAACTCGCGTGACCCACGCGTTGTCGATCATACCCGATTCATGAATGAAATCTTCAGAAGTAAAGACACACCTTCGCATTGGACCAATGAAATCACTCGTGTGTTTTTAAAATGTCGGCCAGTTGAAATGTATGTAAACAAAGGTTCAAATGGCGCTGGGCAGTTAGTTTTGATGCATAATGTTACGACAAGTACGGTAATAATGTTTTTTTTAATACGTTTTATTGAATTATGGTACCTAGGTCCATGAACTTTTCAGGGAAAATGCCCTTTACTCCGTGAAGATTCAGTCTTCGATCGGGTCTGATTCGATGTCGACAAGGTCACGCGAGTTGTGTATCGTGTTATTTCTTAAAATTTGGCCAATCATTTATGACATTATTGCAAGATATATACATTTCCAGAAAAGCAATTCATTTCTGAGTTGAATAAGACCATGTTCATGGAAATCGCTGCACAATTAATGAAGTTATTTCTGTTCAAAGCGATGCGCCCTGTTTTCGGGTGATTTTGAGTTGAATACTTTGTTATATATAAATTTGACAGTGATTTTTTTTTCCAGAGAAGTTAATTTTTTTCGTTATAATTTTATTATTTATCATTCAAATGATGTTTTCATTAATTAATATCATAGCAACACGCAAACCACCTGTGTATTGCATGAACTGAAAAAAAAAGCAATTAGTTGCGCTATGCTCATTAAAAGCTTTATCTATTTGAATACATCGAGCGAATGAAAGAAGCATTCTTATTCTTTTATGCTTTATGGAAGATTGCTTACCCCTGAACTCAAATCACTGGCATTATTCTTGAACTCGAGTGAGGTGTTTGACTGGATCCTGGCATCAAAGGGCAAATCAAGAGCCAGTTTAACCCAGAGTTTGTTGTTCGTTTCTGTAATTACAATATGGATCCGCGCTGAACTTGTATGCATGATTCGTGAAAATCTCGTTTTAAAACTGTGATAACAAACTACAGAAACAATGACTTCAACGTGCAGCTTTAAACACAATTATCGGTTATAAATGTTTTGAGCACCGTATACTTATCCTCATCCTATTACATTTGTATGCTTATAACTGGTTTCAGTTTTGATTTGCTAACAATAACAGCAAACAAATTATATCATCTAACAATGTGTTTTCGGCAATGAATTTTTAAGGAAAATTGAAAGTGCACATTTAGTAAATTTTACTTTCTTTGAACTGTTTTGTGCAAACACATTCCAACTTACCAAGACAGGTTGTGTTGTCCTTTTCATTTAGCTTGAAATTCGCAGGGCAAAAACAGCGAGACGAGCCGTTTACCATTACACACCCATAGCTACACGTGGTGTTGAATGTACTGCAAGGGTTCATATGAGTTTCATCTAAAACAAAATGTAATAATATTTTAAGGTACGATATAAATTCTTGACGATATAAGATAGTTTAAAATTAGATTTTATAACGTCTGTTTGAGCGTATACTACAGTAACATGGAACATACTAAGAATAAAGGTAGGTTTATATCTGCGAAAAGCTAATAATATATGATTGGTTTTACTGTATATTAATAATTTCATTATATATTTGAATGTCAATTGTAGCAAAACCAATGAAAAGATACACAAAAAATAAGCATAAGCATCAGCTGGGGACCTTTTCTACAGGATGTTTTGTCGGGCTCTAACGTGAAGCCTTGGCGGCAGTAACATTGGTAGCTTCCTTCGTTATCGAGACACTTATGTTGGCAAGCATGCAACCCACTGCATTCATTTGTATCTGAAATAAGTGCATCGGTTTACTGTCATTTACTTTGAATCAAATGTGTTATTTATATGTTTCTACACAATTCTTAGGTATTGAGTACTGTATATGTATTAGTTAGAAAACCGATGCTTAGCAAAAACATTATTTACAAATTACGACGAGAAAAAGTCTTCCATCTGCACATTTTTTTTAAATGTTTTATATCGCTTGAGAGAGTGCAATTTATATTCAATACATACATGCTTTAAATACAATCTAAGCGAGTGGACGCATTACTTTACTGCAACCGATACATAAATATATCATTCACATACACATTTGGCCAGTATAGCTAGGAAAACTAATGTTTTAATTGATTTCCGTTATGCAAACTTTTAATTCTTTATAATACACACGCGAGACAAGCAATCAACGCAATTAAACCTTTTTGCAAATAAAAGACTTATGTAAGATTCGTTTACTTTGCATCAGTAAAGCGGTCATCATAAGAACTTACTGATACACTCTGTGGTTGATCCTGGTGCGAAATCGAAACCAAGATGACATGCACATATGTAAGACCCTTCGGTGTTTTCACAACGTTGCGAACACTTGTTAGACGTTTTTAAGCTGCATTCATCAATATCTGGAATAAAACACGGAGAAAGAACATTCTTATCACGCCGACGAAGCGTTTTATTGTTAAGTGACTCCTTTTTTCTCCGGTTTGTAAAAGAATCTAGATTCATCATACTTGTTTTACTTTAAATTTAAGTGAATCAAAGGAGGAATTGTCAGGATTGTATTTTGTATTTTAATCAGAATCAATAACATTTAATAATGCGGTAACAGGTGCGAAATTTTGATTTTAATTTATAGTAAAACAATTAGTTCTCTTTAAAGGGACATTTTCACTGATATTGGCATGTTTTGAAGTTTGCCAATAAATGCTTTTAATTTATTAATGTGCACATCGGAACTGAAAAGTTCAACTATATAACAACACAAAATTGAAGAAAGAAAAACAGTAATCTACACCTGGGCTCGAACCTCTGACCATCGGTGTAAAAGTTTAGAGCTTAAACAGCTCGGCCATGCGTGCTGACGTCAAACGGCGCGTATTATATTCTCAATATAAGCAATCCTCGTTATGTAAACACGTCACAAAATATAACAGAACTTGTCAAATAATACAATCGTTTCGCGTTCTTAACGCTTAATAATTTTCAGGTTTTTAAATCATCAAAAGATGCATATAAAAGATATTTTAGAGCATGGTTAATGTTCAGTATTACTGTTTCCAAGCAAAAAACATAACTACATAGAAGATTTGCAAATCTGAAACAATTTTTCTCAATTTTGTCAATTTACCAAAACGTGAAAAGGTCCCTTTAAGTAAACTTCATATAAATTGTTCTAAAATATGACTTTTAGTGAGTACCGCGCCGGATATTAGTCAATTAAAGCAAACGTGACAAGTGCTATCGAAAGTTGACACGAAGTTCTGGTATTTAAAATGGAATGCGTTTCCAAAACAAATTTCAACTAACCTTCACATTGATCCGATGCATTCACCATGTACCCTGCATTGCAGGAGCACATATAGGATCCATCAGTATTCTGACAGTTCTGTTTGCTACCACATGGGCTGGTCAAGCATTCGTTGATATCCGCGTCACATTTTTCGCCTCTCCAACCTAATTAATTAAAACCATCAAAATGCAGTTAAAACATATATGTTTTTTACTTCTTTAACTTGATCCAGTGTCAACCAAACAAAGAATAATCAGGCAATTAAAGATACCATTTTGCATACTGATTTTGATTTTGTTTGTAGTGCTTTGCGAGTAGTTATCTAATTGCTTGTTTTTGTTGCAATTCAATATCTATAGATTGCTTTAAGTAATATTCTAAAACATAAACTTATATATTCATTTTGACAGATTTGTATTTTTATTATGATAAAGTTACGTTTCAACTGTATGTGTCCGAACCTTATTAACGCCAAAGGAACACTTATGTAAAACAAAGATTTATCGTTGATTTTTGCATATTTTGTAGTAAGCACGCATTGATATGTAAAGCCATACAATCCATATCATACCTGGAAATAATTTAACAGATATTAATAATCTTGCAATTCTGCCAATAGTAGTTTCTTATTTTCGTTCATTTATTTTTAAAACATGTATAGCAAAACAACATCTGACAAAACGCAATTTTTATTTCTTTTACCATGAGATAATTGAAATGAGTGACAAACCTGTTTTACATTGACAGCCGTGTAATGACTCACAGTAAAGCGAACCGGGACCGCAAGAACACTTGCGTTGACAGCTGCGACCCCACTTGTCTGTTTTATTGCACGCTGAGAAAAAGAAAACACTTATACATAGTATTCCGTAGATTCCTATTGACTGCTTTGAGTGAAATGAAATGCAAAAAGGTGTACAACACTGAAACTTTGCAAACAAATAGATTGGATACTTGTCATTAGATAAACTAAAATTTTCTTTTTATGTTGGCGTTTCACGTGACGCATGTAGTGAACCCGTTCATACACAATATTCGAATTTGTGTATAACGATATTGTAGTTTTATGTTCTGTGCCACGACTTCCCAGCTACCTTCACATGAAAGTCCGTCCCCGAGAAGTCTCTCTCCATATTGGCAAGAACATAAGAAACGTCCAGGTTCATTCAAACATTTCTCTTGGCATTCGCCACGACCATTGTTTTTAGCACACTCGTCCATATCTGCAATGTCATAATTGCGATAACAAAGTAGAAATTAGAGAACTGGGGGCCGTTTCATAAACGATCGTACGACAATTTTAACTTACGAGAGAATTTTGTAATCTTAATAAGTAGACGAACTAGCTCGCCATGCTCGTCAAATGTCTACGACGCTTGAGATACCAATTTAAAGAATTAAGTACTGAAAATTTATAATCATATGATATGGAATTTAGCAATAATGTATCTTCGAAATTTGTATCGTATCGTAAATGTGTACTACGATGTTTATTGAAACGGTCCCCTGGGTTGTATGAAGAGTGAATCATTTAATGATGAGTCAAATGAATGTAAGCGTTTCAAATGACTTGTCAGAAAGGCAGCTGTGTTATAAACTCAATTGTAAATGCGCGAATATTTACATGAATAACACATACTGAGTTTTCATGTCTTAAGCTAATAAAATCGATGTTTATTTGGTCTATATTATACATACCAATACAACCGTTACTTGTTGTGTCAAATCCATTACGACAGAAGCAAGTCGCAGTTTTAGAACCATTCAGTTTACAACCATGGAAGTTCATTGCCGAACAGGATGTATGATTGAGTCCGTTTGTGTGTCCAGCACATGCATCCGAAGCTATACAACAAAATACTTTGCTGACAATTTTGGATATCAATTAAATGTTAAATACTACCGTTTAATGTTACATGAGGGAATATCGTCGACGTAATGAACACTTTTACGAAAGATGAAAACAATAATAGCCACATACGACCTTGATAATAGGCGGATTAAGATGGCGCGGAAACGGCTTGAGATTCAACCCCCCTTAGATATTACAAGTTTCGATTGTATAAATTATCCTTACTTAGTTGAATGAAAACTTGTTTTTTATGTATTTGTGAAGTTAAACAACCATACAGTTTTGAGTAAGTATATTTTCGGTAGTACGTGACTTTCAGTAATGACTCATTTCGTTTATATACCAACATCTCGGTATTTAAACATACAATACAAGGCGAGTTTGTTTTGCCATAGTTCATGCTATAATGGTTTATGCAAGGCGCTCCTCCTTCCTCCATCAACAACCCACATTTATTTACCCGAGCCTGATAAATACTACGTAATAAAGATCTGAGGTCATGTGCAAATTGTTTTTAATAACACATGTTAAAAAGTAACGTTGAGTTGTACCACGGTATAGTCATGATGCGAGATTAAAGCCGTATATCAACTTGTCACCGTACATAATTAAAGTGATATTATGGGCATTTTTCACTGTTGAATTTAGCTGAAAAGAATTAACAGGTCAACAGAGTTAATTAAAATGTGGTTACTTACCAATTATCTGCCACTCATCTTGCTACCAGTTGTTTATAAAAATATATACATTATATTCGATATTTTACGTGACTCACCCAGTCCTCTAAACCGAAATGATCCGTAAAATAAATTAGTGTCTTTGTGTCGTATGAACGACTCTGCACTAAAACTAGATTAAGATTCACATCGTAATCGAATCATTTCTGTCGTCAGTTGTCAAAACACAAGTACGGTTGATAATCAAATGCATTATTTTTCTCTTTCCAGGATATTGTTTTAGTATATTGATGCTGCATTAACAAATATAAGTGTATAAATATGAAGTGAATACACCAAAAATAAACAACGGTTGCGATAGACACCTATACACTGTAAGATGCCCATAATATCACTTTAAACATTCTAGTGTTTATTAAGAATATGTTTAAACAATCTGGTCATTAATGGAAATGCCAGTAAATGCATAGCACATGTATTGTCTGAAAATATATCCACCGAGCTGCGTTTGTGTTGTGTACTTTGAATTAACATCAACGCATATTATATAAACTGTTAGAAGAGTTGAAGTTTAAGTGTTAAGCAACTTTCAATTTAAGCCAGCTATGTTAAAATGCGTATGGTGTTTATTTTAGGCGAGTGATTTATTTTCTCTATTCCCCAGTATAAAACAAGAAACAATCCTTAAAAAATGATACATTCATAAACAAACATGGTGTACTCAATAATAATAGCCGTATACTTTTTATGAAAATGCGTAAAGCCCAAGATTTTAAAAATATTTAAATATAATATGCGATTTGAACTTTTAATACGTTCATTTAAATGAAAAGATGTTTTCTTTGAATACTCACATATGACACACATTCGACGGTCGTCCTGTAATGTGTATCCTACATAGCACTCGCAGTTATAGCTCCCCACCACGTTGACACACTCGTGCTCGCAGTCATGCTTTAAGTCACACTCGTTGATATCTGCAAAAAAAGACAGTAAATAAATAACTTACACATAATTTGCAGTACACAAAATAAACACAATACAAAAGGTATCAAACTTACCATCGCATTTGCCGCCAATGGCTACGTATCCTTGAGAACACGAGCAGCGGTATCCAGGAGACAAGTCAATGCACGTGCTGCGATCAGGATCACACGTGTTATTACCACCCTGAATACACTCGTCAATATCTGAAAAAAGATTAAAACTACTTAGGTATACTTATTGTGGAGATGGTTTTTGGTTTACGTGGTCGTTGCGTTTTTTAGATCATTGTTTACTAATTTAAAGTTTTGTTTTGCCAAGTTTGGGATAAAATGTATACACAAGCATAATAATAAAATACAATTAGATTGACCGTCTTAAATATCAGGATTGTTCACTTATGTTAAACGTCTGTGCATCTTGTTTATGTAAACATCTTGATAAATTGCAGATGACATATTACGCAGTGTCCATGTAATCAGAACTATCTTTTTAGCTCTGTTTATAAACATGATATCAGCGCATGGAATGTTCTTTTGACAAGGAAAACGACATTAATGAATGCCGATGACGAATAAACAATTCAATATACACGTACTTTCACAAGTTCCGTTTGTTTGTTTTCGGTAACCATCGGCACAATCACAAGTATACGAGCCGACCGTGTCCACACAGGTGTGCAGTGCTGTGCACGGGTTCCTCTCACATTCGTTCACGTTCATATTGCACTGGGTGCCGTACCAACCTTCTAGGCATACGCAGCCCTTAACCTTGTCACAGGACCGCGCGTGGAGGCATTCGCATGTGTTTGAGCAATTTGTGCCCCACGTGCCCTCCATGCAAGCTGGTTGTCAAGTTTAAAGGAATATTACACTTATATAGTAATGCGACGACACAAACAAAACATTATATTAAATACTTTTGTTACTTAATATAGATAACCTCTAGTATTATTTTCACTAAATTTGTCTAGAACATAGAACTGCGTGTATGTAGCATATACATCAGACGATTATCAAGATAAAGTGTCATCAATGCAATATTGAAAGTTATTAAATACGCTATTGTTTGCAATCTATAAAGCATGTTTTCTGTAATAGTAGAAAATAATTCATAAGCAAGATTAATAAAACACCTTCACATGATTTCTGGTCTGATGAAAGTTTAAATCCATCGTAACAAGAACAGGAGAACGACCCATCAAGGTTGCTGCATTTCTGGAAACATGGGTTGTTGTCACATTCATTTATATCTGAAATTGAGTCTCGCAAGTTTAATATTGACCGTTCATATTATATGACCATGCTAGCTTTCACTTCACATGTGACATTTATAGTTGAACGTCACATACCAATTATCTACATGTATTGTCAATTATAACTGTCTTAAATGATAAACTCTTCATGGTGGACAAAGCATTATTCAAAATTTCTTTACTCTTGGTTTAATATTGTGGAATACACAATCGTCTACAAACCACTAACCAACACACGTAATTAAATCCGACGCACGGGTGTAGCCTATGTTGCACACACATTTAATTCCAGCTTGCGATCCTTGGCAACCCTGCTGACATTGTTTTTCACGGCACAAATGCTCGAGGGCAGCTGAAAATATTCGCAAATACTCATGGACTTGGGTTTTGTAGTTGTGCAAAGTCAAAAGGAGTGCATTTGTTTTTATTTCGACGTCAAGAATCAATGCTGGAGTATCAAGTAAGCGAATTTAGGATTTATTAGAGAATTAAAACAAGTGTTTTAACTCACATGCAATATTAATTTGTAATAGGCGAAGTACCAACGGTTGTCAAATCAACAAGGTCAAATTATCAAATTCACAATCACAATCGAAACCAAAGTCCATTATGTCTTAAACCTAATATGCACATTTTATGTCTGTAGAGACCTTTCATTTTGTGCACGTTTTTCTCTGTAGACAAAATGAAATGTCTTGACTTGTTATACAATTTTACTACGAACTAATTGCTTGACATTGCTTAAAACCCATTCGATACACATGTTTTAAAACTATTAAGTTTAAATTCACCTGATCAGTTATGATATCCTATTTCAGTCACGTTGTTTTGTATTCTCGTATTTAAGTCATGTGCAATTTAGACCATCCTGTTTAAGTTATGTAATCATTCGTACCATACTGCTTACGTCATTTTAAACATATGCGTTGAGTAAAGTAAAGTCAACATTCGTACATTCCTGTTTGCACGTCCTGCCGTCTACCTGGAGGGTGTGGTTGGCCTGACACTCGCATCTGTAACTTCCGGGCAGGTTGATGCACTTCTGCTGACAGCCCGAGAAACCCGCGCTGCACTCGTCCACATCTGCAAAATCATACAAATCGTATGTCCGGTCCAGAATATTTGAGTATTTGCAGAATTGCATGAATGACATGTACCACTGATGGTATTTATATAACGCTTACATTAATTTTTATAGTGGTCCACACGTGCGGGTATGCATGTCCGTGGAGTTTTAAAACACACAAACCTTTATAAGATTACCTCTACTTTATGTAATGCTACACATATATATATATATCGTTCATATAATTCTAGATATGAAGAAACCCATTTAGGTTGCATGAAACCCTCGCATTCGTGTCTCTCCGTGAAGATGTTGGCGTCTCAAGGTAAAACCAATATAAATTTAAACACGAACGTTTTCAAATTGCAAACTGTTTCATCATCGGAGAATCATTACAGTATCAGAAAAGAAAACTACTTTCCAAAATGTACACCTTTCATTAACTATAACTTAAAATGAAAACCACAGCATTTGTTCATTTACCATTGTATTATACTCAGTTGTTCTGAACCCATTCGAAACATGTTTGTTCACCTACCATTACATATATTGTCCGCGGCATTGTACGCGTAGCCTGATCTGCAGGAGCACGCATACGACCCCTCGGTGTTCGTACAGATCTGAGTGCACGGACTGGGCGTCAGCTGGCATTCATCGATATCTGATAAGTCCGAATTTACATTCGTATACATTATTGGCATTTATCGTATACATACGCATCAGTCTGATATATTTATAAAGTGAATTTGTTCATGTATGGTTAATAAAATATATCCCGAGAAACGTGTCCGATTTATAAAAGTAAACCTTTGTTTACTATGATAATTAAAATTAAAGTAACTTAAGTAGTGTTAGCCTACCTAGACACCGCTTTGTTTCATTTAGTAGAATGTAGCCATGTGAACAACTGCACGTGTACCCAGTCGACTGGGATTGCTGCTGTTGAGGGGTCATATCGGTGCACTCAGAACCAATCGGACAGGGGTTTCCCTCGCATCCATTAATGTCCACATTGCAACCTGAACCTAATTAGAAGTAAAAAGACAGAGTTGTTCGTTTATCTAAAAACAGTTCAACACAACTTTATTGCACTATACAGCGAATATAGATCTCGAAATAAATTGTACGTGAAACGTTGACAATTAACAGTTTACCATAGTGCACATACAAAGCTGTATTCCACAATTACCTCCCCATCCTATATTGCACTTGCACGTGACTTCCCGTGCAACCTCGTGATCAAAGTTACAGACGCCATTCCCACTGCAGCCGGAGCATATCAGAACCGACAGGAACTGTACGGACGACTGCGACAGTGCGTCTCGGGCAAACACACTTGAGGAAGGAAATAGAAAGTTTTATTAATGTTACAATGTATTTCGTACCTAGATGATTTACTTAGAATTTATTCAACCATTAAGGGTAATGAGTAATAGATTTATTCTCGTTATTCTATAAAATATGTTCGTATTGAGTTTTGATAAAAAGGAAAAAGTTAAATGGTATCAATTTGCTACACAAAAAAGATATTAATCAATGTTTCATTCAAGAAAAGACTAAAGAGCTTTATGCTTGCTTTTCTTGTTATGCCGAAGAAGAAAAACAGGCAAGTATATAGAGTTCTTACCAACCGGTCTTCCAACAGCTATGCTATGAAAATTCATAACAAGCCATGTCTTAACAAACACAATCGGTGTAAACGTAAATAGTGTGATGCCAGTCTTGCGTTAAAAACATATATGATGGCTAAATAATCATTTATGTGAGTCGTAGACTCCATATTGTTAGTTTTTATTAGTATCGCCTGTTCTTGTGCTTTTGTCGAAAAAGTATAAACTTAAGATTGTAAAAAGTTATGTAAAGATTATTTCTCCCATGAAAGCAACCGTAATTGGTGGACAGTAAACCATTGATGCATGTTTGCATTACCTAAAAGAGAAAATTTGCGCAGCACTATTGGGCATTGCATTTCGTCCGCTGTCTTCATAAATTAAGGTAAACAGTGGTCTTAGTTATAGCAAAACAATAAAAAACACATCTAACTTACCTGATGTTAACTGGATCTGTATTCAAAGGGGTCCATGCATATGTGTCTGAGACATTCTGAAATCCAGTTTTATTCTGAATGGTTGGTCCAACCAAGTACATGGTGATGTGTTCACTGTCTGGATCGTGGGCTTCGTAGGTTATTACAACCGTTGTGTTTACCGTTGCACTCAAATACTTGAATGGGTTTACAAAATGAGCAGACGGTGAGGTATTTTCTGAAGAAAAACGACCAAACAGATCATGAGAGCATGTTCAATTTAATGCAGTTTGACATTTCTAGTATACAGTTACATTATCGACATTAATAGCATGTAAGCATTTCCATGTCAAATAATATACAACGCGCTGGGAAAACGGGGCTGAACTCGTGTGCCTAAAGTGTCGTCCGAGATTAACCTGTGCGAATGCAGGTTGACACTTAAGGATACGTAAAGGCACTCAGGCCAGGGTTCACAGAGCGCGATGCATACTTATTTATTTGAATGTTCATTTACAGTGTGTGAACTCACTTGTTTTCAGTGTTATAGCATCTGCTTCTTTTATTGCTGCATTCGTGTTTGCTGCCAGTTGTTCGTTTAAAGTAACTATGAAGTCGAACACACACGGGATGTTGGACTGCCCTGCCCCACACAGTTTCTCCGCAGCAGATTAAATTAAATTTTGCTACTTCATCCAAGAATATTGTTGAAAAATTATTGTCTTCAAAATCATTACTTTGTTTCCCAGAGCGATATTTAAAAATACTGGACTGCTGCGTTATTCGCCCTGCAAGAAAACACCAGTGATGAATTTACATGATATTTTTCTTTATCCGAATTCATGAATAGTTTTTCAAATCAATTTAAATTTAACACATCGCGTGTTATACTTTTACTATCATAATATTTACAAAATGACCACTAAATAAGTGTATTTGATTGCACAACCATTATTATCCTGGTACATGTAAAATTAACAATACAGTTAACAATTCTATCATTTCTTACACTGTTCAGCATAGTGATATATCATTCGATCAGTCATGTTGTTACTCAGCACTGTGCCGTTCGGTAGCTGAAAGTCGTTCGTTGGGTCACCGTCGTTGTTGCCATAGAGACCGGCCGACTGGTACATACTCGAGTGGTACTTCCGTGGAATTGTCATCGACATATTAAGGAATCCCAATGTCAGGTGTACGTTTACTGTTATTCCTGGGAAAACGATCGAATAGAACAAAATAATGAAACATACGACGAAACATTACAAGATTGATCGAGTTTAATATTTTAATGAAAGATATAGTTTGGTGATCATGCTTAATCTAAAACATATACAACAATATTCGTGGACACATGAAAATTATCTCCTACATGATGAAATCCACGGATAAATGACCAAGAAAAGTGTAAATAGATTGTTCAACACATTAACTTAACAAGTTTTAAAATGTTTGCTGGAAAAAAAAAACATCCCAGTTTCGTCAAACCGAATTGTCCATCAAAGTTAATGTTTGAATGTAGTTTACTCACCATTCTTAAATACGATGATCATGCTTGTGTTGCTATTCTTCAGAATTGCTACATAAGTGAACGTGAGCATTGAAGAACTTGATAGAAAGTGTAGACTGCTGTCTACAGCGCCTTTGAAGGTGTTGCTGTAGATAATGAAACCTGGCACAAAATTGGTATGTATCTTAGCGATATGCTTTCTACTGTGCCACTAGATTACAGCATATTGTATACAAAATGTTACATTAAAATAAGTACTAAATAAATATTGACCAACAAGCAATTATGCAATCCATATAAAACATTAGATGATAAATAATAAATCATATATTTAAACAAAAATCATTCACGCATACCATCTTTCTTTAAGTTTCTTTCCACGTGAAAATATCCGCCATGAACTTTATCTTCCCCCGCAAATGCGGTGAAAACTGCTGCCTGTAGTCGAGATGAGTTGTTGGTGGTAGACATGACAGCTTCAGTTCGACCTTAAGACAATGGCAAAAATCATTCGTGTGTATTTTGCACACATTTGATTGTATACATGTTTGTATTATGAACACTGAGTAACTCTTAATACAGAACACTTGGTGTTGTTGTGTTGTGTTTTTATTTTGATTTTTTGTTGTTGTTTTTTCGGGGTGGGGTGAGGGGGGGAGGGGTATACTGATAACTATTTCTTAGTAAAGTAAAAATATAAATATTTCACAAGCGCTTGCGCGAATTTCAATGATAAAACTTTCCTGAAAAAGGAAGTTCGCGGTATTTCCCCCGAATGATTTTTGTATTTATATATATATATTTCTAATTATTATTTTGTTCATATTAGTAAATTTTAAATTAGTAAATGGACAAAAGATCATTTATTTGCGCACATTTTACTTTATACATGTGTGTATAATGACCACTGAGTAACTCTTAATATAGAACATTGGTGTTGTTGTGCTGCTGTTGTTTTTGTTGTTGCTGTGTTTTAGTGGGTTTTTTTCGAGGGGGGGGGGATAATACTGATAACTATTTTCTTAGTAAAGTGAAAATATAAATATTTCACAAGCGCTTGCGCAAATTTATATGTTAAAACTTTCCTGAAAAAAGGAAGTTCGCGATAATTCCCCGAATGATTTATATATATATATATATATATATATATATATATATATATATATATATATATATATATAATATATATATATATATATATATATATATATATATATATATATATATATATATATATCATTTGTTCACACATTTGTATTACGAACACTGGGTCACTCTTAATATAGGACATTTCGTGTTTTGTTTGTTTTTTGTTGTTTTTTTTTTTTGGGGGGGGGGGGTATACTAAAAACTATTTCTTAGTAAAGTGAAAATATAAGTATTTCACAAGCGATTGTGCGAATTTAAGTCTTCAAACTTTCCTGAAAAAAGTTATATTTTGCAGTCATAAAGATTTTAACGCGAGATATTGTTGAAATATCAAACATCTTTTAGAAAAAAAAAACACCACACTAAAGTTACATCATTCTTAATTGGAGAGCAAAGGATAATAAGTTCAATAATAATTACCTAAATGACAGTAGTACTATTCTACAAAATATACAATAATATATTGAATAGGATCTTATAAATGCATAATTTTCTGAAATGTTATACCTTGTAATTGGAAGACAACTTTCGAAGTATTGTCTAAGATCCGGAACAGTGTGTATTCCCCGATTCCATTGAAAGTGTAATTCCTTTGGTCAAAAGTTTTGATATGAGGATCCCCGTAGCAGAAACCTGTGGCAGAAATAAGAGATATCCTTAGATATTATTTTATTTTCATTGTTTTGTTAGCTATAATTTTATAAATACGAATACATTAAGATGTAAACACTCAGCGCAGATATCGCACCAGTAGTTGAAGGTTCGTAGGCGCTGCAGTCATCAGTAGGGCGCTGGGCGGCAAACAGCGAGCACAAGTCCGACTTCACACAACAGAGGCTTAAACAGGTTTAAAGAATGTATCATGCAATTAAAAATTAATATGCAATTGCTCAAATGACAACAAATCAGTGCTTAAACACAACACTTAGATTACTGTGTACAGAAAGATGGAAGCGCATTGTGGCCGTTTTGAGTGCCCTTACGGTTCAAAGGTCAATCGTATTGAGATGTTGCGGTGTTGAAGTACACAATTACGCAATTGGTTTTAACAGTCATACTAGACCTCCGTCTGCTCGACACTCCGTCCCTCCGATACTTCGTATATGTGCAAAATCTCAGAAATAAAGATCCGAATTTTATTTATTTATTATCACATCAATCATTATAGAGTTCACAAGCGCATATTTTCTGACCGTTCAGAAAAGTATCGCTCTTAGGTAACAAACAAGACATTCTCAAAAGACACTTGCTTGACGCGGTACTATTTAAATCGTGTCTTTTTACCGATAATCAAAGGTTAAGCTTTTGCTCAATATCGTGCAGAAACAAAATGGTCCACGACATACCAACCGACTGAGTGCCCGACACACAAGTCTTAAAGTGTCACAGCTATATTCAACCACATATGTGTATGGAAGGGTTAATATTTTAGTAAATGCGTGCTGCTTAATGGCTTTAATAAGTTGGTATCTTGCGTTAGTTTTCTGCTACATTCCAACGCTTTTTTTTTTGCATTTTCTTTACGGACGAGTCGTCGTTCATGCTTCTTAATGATAATTAATAGCCTCTTCTGGGTCAACATTTCTTTTGCGTGTAACTGACAATCGCTTTCAACCTTTTTTGATTAATTTTTGCAATATTGATTTTTTAGTCTTCTTCTTTTTACATTATGTACTTGTCTTATTATGATTGTTTCCTATTCATGCGAAACTCAAATTTAAATTTATGTAATGTTTCAGCCTTTGTGCACATTTGGCATTAAAAAAAATTAGTTCTTAATGCATTTACATCCCGAAAGATAACAATTCCTATGAAACGCTTTAACTTAAACCTGTTCAAAAAGATGTAGAATCAAACGTTGTATGTATAAAAGACCTTCATATATTGACAAGGCCCGCTTTTATCCGATGGGCGCAGAAGGTACGTTCCAAACCCAGCTGGCCATATTATTTAATAACAAACTAGTAGATTTTTTAAATATGTAGAGCCTTTTCAATCACCAGCATTGATAGTACAAATTCAAATCAATTAATCATAATTCAGAGTAATGCACAACCCACCCCGAATCAAATCAAATCAAACCCCCTTGGAGAGGCATTCATGGACAAGGCTGAAAGATATGTCTCTACAAATAGTGCGAAAACCGATAAAACTGATGCATTCGACATATCATTATCATTTTTCATAAATCTAAGAAAAAAATACCTGCCTGAGGTCAACAAAATATCCATTTTGAATTCAATTTTGCCTTGCCTTGAAAATAATCCACATGCATTGTGACTGACAGGCAAACTAACATCATTTGAATAACGTAATACAAATATTAATGTCGTATTTAATATACTTTATGTTTGTCATGCCTTTCAGAATGATTAGTGCTAATTGATTCTTTGTTGTAAATATTCTAAATGTGAATGCATATACCATATTTGCGAGTGTTTTTAACACACAAAATAGCCACGAGGACCTCGTGAAAATCCGCTAACGCCAAATGCAAGTTAAAAAAAAACAAGCAGTAAGAAGAGAAGCACAAAGACGTTCGTTAGTTGCATATTGTTGGTAACGAAGACCACAATGCAAAGGGCATTTATCGTATATCAACATTTAATTGAAATATGTAGTTGTCATGAAGCAATATGCAATTGCCATGTAGAAGATCGCACGGACTGGCCTAAATTTCTTCCATACTTACGGGGCGGAATTTTAATAACCAAAAGTAGCAAAATTGTGTGTTAAAAGATACAAGTCCTACCTATATGGCTCATAATCGAACTTCTGATACTGAACTGAGGATCTGATTGGATTGTACAGCGCCATAAATCCACCACCAGGTAGACGTGTGATCAAACTCCCTTTTGAAGGTCCGTCTTCCTCATAGCAACACAGCTGGATAACAAGAAATTAATCAGATTTCAAAGGTCTTTACTAGCCGCATAATCGATACAAATTTTCTATGGATACTATTTAGGAACTATTTTATTGCACGTCAATTAAACAACGTTTTAGGCATTCAGAAAAATATATTGGGCTGAAATATTCAGTAAAATATTATACACTAATGTAATTACCGGTACATTTTAACAAATATTACTTTACACTTGAATATTACTTAATTGTGGACAGACTTTTTACAGGAATTTAAGATTAAGAAATTTAACGCGGTATTACCCTATTGCCAAACACACCATCCGTTGGAAACAAAGTGGCATAGCACAGTTCTGCACCAACACCTGTCTTCACAAATCTTTTATCAAATGAGACGCGATCAATGTCACAAGGACAATGGGGCGTCTCCATGTTGATGCGAGCGATTTCTGGCTGCAGTGTGGCGTTTTGGGATTCCTCAGTATACCATTTGTAGCATGAATTGCGTGTGTTACTATATGTTGCAGGACAATAGTCAGTGTTAAACGTCCACACGCCAGCCGTACCTGGTTGAAGAAGAAAGGAAATTGTCAAAAAAAAACATGTATAAATATATACAAATTTTTATACTGCATATCAATTAAAATATCCACTATGTACACATGAAAACTGCGAGACGGAAAACGCAGATACATCGTACCAAAATTCGATCCGTAAAATGCCTGTTGATAAATGACACTTTTCCTGGATGCGATGTGTTGGTAGTAACTATTGCTTTGCACGCATTGCCATGCCATGGTGGCCGAACGTCTGCCAAGATTAGTGTTGATCCACGTGCTATTTCCGTAAGCAAACACCGCGTGAGTGTGCACTGCGTCAGTTACCAGCAATAACTGGATTGTTAATGTCTGCAAACATACGTCAAGTCGAACTAAAGAAAAGCTGACCAATTGTTTCGTACTTTGGAAAGTTTAATTACAAAGGGTTTATTCAAACAACTTCTGTTTTTCTTCATTTAAATAAAGAATACACCTCCAATAATTATCATTGTGTTAATACAACAATTTAAGAATTGTAATACATGACAGGAACATACGATACAACCGAAAAGTACTTGCCTCAGAAATCGAGTCTAGCGGCAGCATTTTTTCCCAAGTAACTATAACAGCCTGTACAGGGTGAAAATTACTGAATCCATAAACGTAGGTGTCGAGGTAGTTTTTTATGCTTGTCATACTTGATGACCACCTCGTCTCATTTGATGTGTACGAATAGTAAGAATGTACCCAGATGTTGCTGTTTGCACCCATCCTCATATCCGTCCATAATGGAGCTATTATGGTTGTGGGCAGATTTTGAATGGGAATGTTGGGTGCTCGGGGAGGCACAGCAAGCCAGAGGGAGCCCAGCATCACAAACCCGTTGACAGACACCTGTTACACATCAGGATATTTCTTTTTAAATAATAAGTTACATTAATATGACAACACTAATTAGGGCATTGACCATATTTGCATTATTCTTTGAACTGTATCTGTTCATGTTATGTTATGCTCAACGGTTAACGTTCGATTTGCATTTAACTTTATAAGTTACATAAAATAATAACGTTTAAATGTATACATTGTATTCTAAAATGCATTTTATCATACATAAACTTTTCTGAACCAGGAACATTCACACGCAAATCCAATTGGTGTTTCGATTGGCCCATATATTGCGTCGTGTCCCGTCATTCCGTTGATGTCAGCGATTGCATCAATGAGCGAGTCACCGTTTTGAAAGCCGAACGCATGAAGGTGATCTACAAGATCATGAAAAGGAAATGCTTCCGCCTTCATAAAATCTCAACAATTACCTCAATGATGCCAGGCTTAAAGTACCTCAGTTTATGCCCACTTATTGAAGATACGGGTTGTATTTGTAAGTATGACGTTTATTTATAACATTCATACAGAATTTTTATAAAGTACACTTATGATTGAAATGGTTATCAATTACTAAAACAAATTATCATTTAAGTAAAATCCGTTTAAATGTCATTTATAAAACACTTCCATAAATCAATCTTAAAAAGATGATAAGGAACAACAAGATCATAAAATAAATAGGCAATATGATTGTTTAAACATTTGAAGGAGTACAGAAAATCTTCAAACCGAAAATTGCAAATACATTCCAAACGATTAAAAGTACAAATACCTGTCCGCATAGGTGTCGTTGAGGTCATGGGTAACAGCAAGGATGTTGTCACTGTGGATGGAGATGTCTCTGTCATAGTAATGGATGGCGTTGTCTCTGTTGTAGAAATGGATAAAGTTGCCTCTGTTGTAGTACTAGATGGAATCGTCTCCGTTGTAATAATTGATGGCGGTTTTTTAGTTGTTGTATACGATGTTGTTGTCTCCGTGGTAGTCAAATGTGGAAAAGTCTCTGCTGTAGTTATCGATCGAGTTGTTTCTGGTGTAGTACTGGATAGTGTTGTCTCTGTTGTAGTACTTAATGGCGTTGTCTCCGTTGTAGTAACTGGTAAAGTTGTCTCTGTTGTAACACTGGCTGGTGATTCCTCTGTTGTATAAATGTATTGAGTTGTCTCAATTAATGTTATGGGCTGTGTTATAACTGTTGAAGTACTGAATGGGGTTGTTTCCTTGTCAGTAATTGATGTTGTTGTGTTCGTTGCTGTATTGGACAGAGTTGCCTCTATCGTAGTAATAAATGGAGTCATGGATAAAGTTGCCTCTGTTGTAGTACTTGATGGAGTTTTCTCCTTTTCAGTAAAAGATGGAGTTGTCTCCGTTGCAGAACTGGATGGAAATGTCTCTTTTGTAGTACTAGACGAAGTTGTCTCTGCTGTAGTACCTGATGAAAATGTGAGCGTTGTAGTAATTGGTGGAATTGTTTCCGTTGTTATAACGGATGCAGTTGTCTTCGTTGTAGTAATTAATGGAGTGGTCGCCGTTGAAGCAATATATGGATTTGTCTTTGTTGCAGAACTGAATGGAGTTGTCTCCTTTCTAATAATAGATGCAGTTGTCTTTGTTGATGTATTGAAGGGAGACGCCTCCGTTGTAGAAATAAATGGAGTTGTCTCCGTTGTAGTAATTGTAGTAATAATCCCAGGTGTATTCATGGATGAATTTGTCACTGTTATAGTAGTGGATGAAGATGTCTCCGTTGTAGTTATAGATGTAGTTGTTTCTTTTGTAGTTCTGGATGGAGTTGTCTCTCTTGTAGTTGATGGTGTTGTCTCCGTGGTAGAAAACGGAAGTGTCTCTGTTGAAGTACTATATGGAGTTCTCTCCGTTGCAGTACCGGATGGAGTTTTCTCCGTTGTAGTATTGGATGACGTTGTCTCCGTTGTTGTAAAGGATGGTGTTGTGTCCGTTGTTGGAACGGTTGGCGTAGTCTCTGCTGTAGAAATGAATGGACTTGTCTCTAATGTTGTACTGGATGATGTTGTCTCTGCTGTAGTACTCGATGGAGTTGTCTCTGTTGTTGTACTGGAGAGAGTTGTCGCTGCTGAAGTACTTGATGGATTTGTTTCCGTTGTAGTCATGACTAGAGTGTTCTCCGTTGCAGTGATAGATGCAGTTGTCAATGTTGTAGTACTGGGTGGCGTTGTGTCCGTTGTAGACATGGATGGAATTGTCTCCGTTGTTGTCATGGATGTATTTGTCTCTATTGTAGTACTGGATGGAGTTGTCTCCGTTGTTGTAATGGATGGTGTTGTATCCGTTGTGGTAATAGATGGATTTGTTTCTGTTGTAGACTTGGGTGGCGTAATTTCCATTGTGAGTAAAGAAAGTGTTGTCTCTGTGCCAGTAATGGATGGAGGTGACACTGTTGTAGTCATAGATGCAGTTGTCTCTGTAGGAGCACTGGCTGTAGAATTCTCTGTTGCATTACTGAGTGATACTGTCTCTGTGGTAGTAATGGTTGAAGTTGTCTCTGTGAAAGTACTGGATTGAGTTTTCTCCGTTGTAGTAAGAGATGGAGTTTTCTCTGTTGTAGTACGGGATGGGGTTGTATTCGCTGTAGTATTTGATTGAGTTGTCTCTGTTATAGTACTGGATGGAGTTGTATCTGCGGTGGTAACGGATTGAGTTATCTCCGTTGTAGTGAACGATGGAGTTGTCTGTGAAGATGTACTGGATTGAGTTGTCTCCGTTGAAGTACTGGATGGAATTGTTTCTGTTGTAGAAATGGATGGCGTTGTTTCCGTTGGTATAAAAAATAGAGTTGTCTCTGTGGTAGTAATGGATAGAGTTGACACTGTTGTAGTAATAGATACAGTTGTCTCTGTATGAGTACTGGCTGTAGTATTCTCTGTTACATTACTGAGTGGTATTGTCTTTGTGGAAGTTATGGATGGAGTTGTCTCTGCTAAAGTACTGGGTTGAGTTGTCTCCGTTGTAGTTATATATGGAGTTGTTTCTTTTATAGTACTGGATGGAGTTGTCTCTGTTATTGTACTGGATGGAGTTGTCTCTCTTGTAGTTGATGGTGTTGTCTCCGTGGTAGAAAACGATAGAGTAGTTCCTACTGTATTAATGGATGGAGATGTCTCTGTTGTAGTACTGGATGATGTTGTCTCTGTTTCAGTACTTGATGGAGCTGTATCTATGGTAGTTACGGATTGAGTTATCTCCGTTGTTGTAATAGACAGAGTCGTCCCTGAAGTAGTACGGGATTGAGTTGTCTCCGTTGTAGTAAGAGATGGAGTTTTCTCTGTTGTAGTACTGGATGGGGTTGTATTTGCTGTAGTATTTGATTGAGTTTTCTCTGTTATAGTACTGGATGGAGTTGTATCTGCGGTGGTAACGGATTGATTTATCTCCGTTTTAGTAAACGACGGAGTTGTCTGTGAAGATGTACTGGATTGAGTTGTCTCCGTTGAAGTACTGGATAGAATTGTTTCTTTAGTAGAAATGGATGGCGTTGTTTCCGTTGTTATAAAAGATAGAGTTGTCTCTGTGGTAGTATATGATGGAGTTGACACTGTTGTAGTAATAGATGCAGTTGTCTCTGTAGGAGTACCGGCTGTATTATTCTCTGTTACAGTACTGAGTGGTATTGTCTCTGTGGAAGTAATGGATAAAGTTGTCTCTGCTAAAGTACTGGATTGAGTTGTCTCCGTTGTAGTTATATATGGAGTTGTTTCTTTTGTAGTACTAGATGGAGATGTCTCTGTTATTTTACTGGATTTAGATGTCTCTCTTGTAGTTGATGGTGTTGTCTCCGTGGTAGAAAACGATAGAGTAGTTCCTAATGTAGTAATGGATGGAGTTGTCTCTGTTTCAGTACTGGATGATGTTGTCTCTGTTTCAGTACTTGATGGAGCTGTATCTGTGGTAGTTACGGATTGAGTTATCTCCGTTGTTGTAATAGACGGAGTCGTCTCTGAAATAGTACGGGATTGAGTTGTCTCCGTTGTAGTAAGAGATGGAGTTTTCTCTGTTGTAGTACTAAATTGGCTTGTATTTGCTGTATTATTTGATTGAGTTGTCTCTGTTATAGTACTGGATGGAGTTGTATCTGCGGTGGTAACGGATTGATTTATCTCCGTTGTAGTAAACGACGGAGTTGTCTGTGAAGATGTACTGGATTGAACTGTCTCCGTTGAAGTACTGGATGGAATTGTTTCTGTTGTAGAAATGGATGGCGTTGTTTCCATTGTTATAAAAGATAGAGTTGTCTCTGTGGTAGTAATGGTTGGAGTTGACACTGTTGTAGTAATAGATGCAGTTGTCTCTGTAGGAGTACTGGCTGTAGTATTTTCTGTTACAGTACTGAGTGGTATTGTCTCTGTGGAAGTAATGGATGAAGTTGTCCCTGTGAAAGTACTGGATTGAGTTGTCTCCGTTGTGGTTATATGTGGAGTTGTTTCTTTTGTAGTACTGGATGGAGTTGTCTCTGTTATTGTACTGGATGGAGTTGTCTCTCTTTCAGTTGATGGTGGTGTCTCCTTGGTAGAAAACGATAGAGAAGTTTCTAATGTAGTAATGGATGGAGTTGTCTCTGTTGTAGTACTGGATGATGTTGTGTCTGTTTTAGTACTTGATGGAGCTGTATCTGTGGTAGTTACGGATTGAGTTATCTCCGTTGTTGTAATAGAAGGAGTCGTCTCTGAAGTAGTACTGGATTGAGTTGTCTCCGGTGTAGTAAGAGATGGAGCTTTCTCTGTTGTAGTACTGGATGGAGTTGTATTTGCAGTAGTATTTGATTGAGTTGTCTCTGTTATAGTACTGGATTGAGTTGTATCTGCGGTGGTAACGGATTGATTTATCTCCGTTGTAGTAAACGACGGAGTTGTCTGTGAAGATGTACAGTATTGAGTTGTCTCCGTTGAAGTACTGGATGGAATTGTTTCTGTTGTAGAAATGGATGGCGTTGTTTCCGTTGTTATAAAAGATAGAGTTGTCTCTGTGGTAGTAATGGATGGAGTTGACACTGTTGTAGTAATAGATGCAGTTGTCTCTGTAGGAGTACCGGCTGTAGTATTCTCTGTTACAGTACTGAGTGGTATTGTCTCTGTGGAAGTAATGGATGGAGTTGTCTCTGCTAAAGTACTGGATTGAGTTGTCTCCGTTGGAGTTATATATGGAGTTGTTTCTTTTGTAGTGCTGGATGGAGTTGTCTCTGTTATTGTACTGGATTGAGTTGTCCCTCTTGTAGTTGATGGTGTTGTCTCCGTGGTAGAAAACGATAGGGTAGTTCCTACTGTAGAAATGGATGGAGATGTCTCTGTTGTAGTACTGGATGATGTTGTCTCTGTTTCAGTACTTGATGGAGCTGTATCTGTGGTAGTTACGGTTTGAGTTATCTCCGTTGTTGTAATAGACGGTGTCTTCTCTGAAGTAGTACTGGATTGAATTGTCTCCGTTGTAGTAAGAGATGGAGCTTTCTCTGTTGTAGTACTGGATGGGGTTGTATTTGCTGGAGTATTTGATTGAGTTGTCTCTGTTATAGTACTGGATGGAGTTTTATCTGCGGTGGTAACGGATTGATTTATCTCCGTTGTAGTAAACGACGGAGTTGTCTGTGAAGATGTACTGGATCGAGTTGTCTCCGTTGAAGTACTGGATAGAATCGTTTCTTTAGTAGAAATGGATGGCGTTGTTTCCGTTGTTATAAGAGATAGAGTTGTCTCTGTGGTAGTATATGATGGAGTTGACACTGTTGTAGTAATAGATGCAGTTGCCTCTGTAGGAGTACTGGCTGTAGTATTCTTTGTTACAGTACTGAGTGGTATTGTCTCTGTGGAAGTAATGGATAAAGTTGTCTCTGCTAAAGTACTGGATTGAGTTGTCTCCGTTGTAGTTATATATGGAGTTGTTTCTTTTGTAGTACTAGATGGAGATGTCTCTGTTATTGTACTGGATTTAGATTTCTCTCTTGTAGTTGATGGTGTTGTCTCCGTGGTAGAAAACGATAGAGTAGTTCCTAATGTAGTAATGGATGGAGTTGTCTCTGTTTCAGTACTGGTTGATGTTGTCTCTGTTTCAGTACTTGATGGAGCTGTATCTGTGGTAGTTACGGATTGAGTAATCTCCGTTGTTGTAATAGACGGAGTCGTCTCTGAAGTAGTACGGGATTGAGTTGTCTCCGTTGTAGTAAGAGATGGAGTTTTCTCTGTTGTAGTACTGGATGGGGTTGTATTTGCTGTATTATTTGATTGAGTTGTCTCTGTTATAGTACTGGATGGAGTTGTATCTGCGGTGGTAACGGATTGATTTATCTCCGTTGTAGTAAACGACGGAGTTGTCTGTGAAGATGTACTGGATTGAACTGTCTCCGTTGAAGTACTGGATGGAATTGTTTCTGTTGTAGAAATGGATGGCGTTGTTTCCATTGTTATAAAAGATAGAGTTGTCTCTGTGGTAGTAATGGTTGGAGTTGACACTGTTGTAGTAATAGATGCAGTTGTCTCTGTAGGAGTACTGGCTGTAGTATTCTCTGTTACAGTACTGAGTGGTATTGTCTCTGTGGAAGTAATGGATGAAGTTGTCCCTGTGAAAGTACTGGATTGAGTTGTCTCCCTTGTGGTTATATATGGAGTTGTTTCTTTTGTAGTACTGGATGGAGTTGTCTCTGTTAATGTACTGGATGGAGTTGTCTCTCTTTCAGTTGATGGTGGTGTCTCCTTGGTAGAAAACGATAGAGAAGTTTCTAATGTAGTAATGGATGGAGTTGTCTCTGTTGTAGTACTGGATGATGTTGTCTCTGTTTTAGTACTTGATGGAGCTGTATCTGTGGAAGTTACGGATTGAGTTATATCCGTTGTTGTAATAGACGGAGTCGTCTCTGAAGTAGTACTGGATTGAGTTGTCTCCGGTGTAGTAAGAGATGGAGCTTTCTCTGTTGTAGTACTGGATGGAGTTGTATTTGCAGTAGTAATTGAATGAGTTGTCTCTGTTATAGTACTGGATTGAGTTGTATCTGCGGTGGTAACGGATTGATTTATTTCCGTTGTAGTAAACGACGGAGTTGTCTGTGAAGATGTACTGGATTGAGTTGTCTCCGTTGAAGTACTGGATGGAATTGTTTCTGTTGTAGAAATGGATGGCGTTGTTTCCGTTGTTATAAAAGATAGAGTTGTCTCTGTGGTAGTAATGGATGGAGTTGACACTGTTGTAGTAATAGATGCAGTTGTCTCTGTACGAGTACCGGCTGTAGTATTCTCTGTTACAGTACTGAGTGGTATTGTCTCTGTGGAAGTAATGGATGGAGTTGTCTCTGCTAAAGTACTGGATTGAGTTGTCTCCGTTGGAGTTATATATGGAGTTGTTTCTTTTGTAGTGCTGGATGGAGTTGTCTCTGTTATTGTACTGGATTGAGTTGTCCCTCTTGTAGTTGATAGTGTTGTCTCCGTGGTAGAAAACGATAGGGTAGTTCCTACTGTAGTAATGGGTGGAGATGTCTCTGTTGTAGTACTGGATGATGTTGTCTCTGTTTCAGTACTTGATGGAGCTGTATCTGTGGTAGTTACGGTTTGAGTTATCTCCGTTGTTGTAATAGACGGAATCTTCTCTGAAGTAGTACTGGATTGAATTGTCTCCGTTGTAGTAAGAGATGGAGCTTTCTCTGTTGTAGTACTGGATGGGGTTGTATTTGCTGTAGTATTTGATTGAGTTGTCTCTGTTATAGTACTGGATGGAGTTTTATCTGCGGTGGTAACGGATTGATTTATCTCCGTTGTAGTAAACGACGGAGTTGTCTGTGAAGATGTACTGGATCGAGTTGTCTTCGTTGAAGTACTGGATGGAATTGTTTCTGTTTTAGAAATGGATGGCGTTGTTTCCGTTGTTATAAAATATAGAGTTGTCTCTGTGGTAGTAATGGATGGAGTTGACACTGTTGTAGTAATAGATGCAGTTGTCTCTGTAGGAGTACTGGCTGTAGTATTCTCTGTTACAGTACGGAGTGGTATTGTCTCTGTGGAAGTAATGGATGAAGTTGTCCCTGTGAAAGTACTGGATTGAGTTTTCTCCGTTGTGGTTATATGTGGAATTGTTTCTTTTATAGTACTGGATGGAGTTGTCTCTGTTATTGTACTGGATGGAGTTGTCTCTCTTGTAGTTGATGGTGGTGTCTCCTTGGTAGAAAACGATAGATTAGTTTCTAATGTAGTAATGGATGGAGTGGTCTCTGTTGTAGTACTGGATGATGTTGTCCCTGTTTCAGTACTTGATGGAGCTGTTTCTGTGGTAGTTACGGATTGAGTTATCTCCGTTGTTGTAATAGACGGAGTCGTCTCTGAAGTAGTTCTGGATTGAGTTGTCTCCGGTGTAGTAAGAGGTGGAGCTTTCTCTGTTGTAGTACTGGATGGAGTTGTATTTGCTGTAGTATTTGATTGAGTTGTCTCCGTAATAGTACTGGTTGGAGTTGTATCTGCGGTGGTAACGGATTGATTTATCTCCGTTGTAGTAAACGACGGAGTTGTCTGTGAAGATGTACTGGATTGAGTTTTCTCCGTTGAAGTACTGGATGGAATTGTTTCTGTTGTAGAAATGGATTGCATTGTTTCCGTTGTTATAAAAGATTGAGTTGTCTCTGTGGCAGTAATGGATGGAGTTGACACTGTTGTAGTAATAGATGCAGTTGTCTCTGTAGGGGTACTGGCTGTAGTATTCTCTGTTACAGTACTGAGTGGTATTGTCTCCGAGGAAGTAATGGAGGGAGTTGTCTCTGCTAAAGTACTGGATTGAGTTGTCTCCGTTGTAGTTATATATGGAGTTGTTTCTTTTGTAGTACTGGATGGAGTTGTCTCTGTTATTGTACTGGATTGAGTTGTGTCTCTTGTAGTTGATGGTTTTGTCTCCGTGGTAGAAAACGATAGAGTAGTTCCTACTGTAGTAATGGATGGAGATGTCTCTGTTGTAGTACTGGATGATGTTGTCTCTGTTTTAGTACTTGATGGAGCTGTATCTGTGGTCGTGACGGATTGAGTTATCTCCGTTGTTGTAATAGACGGAATCGTCTCTGAAGTAGTACTGGATTGAGTTGTCTCCGGTGTAGTAAGAGATGGGGCTTTCTCTGTTGTAGTACTGGATGGGGTTGAATGTGCTGTAGTATTTGATTGAGTTGTCTCTGTTATAGTACTGGATGGAGTTTTATCTGCGGTGGTAACGGATTGATGTATCTCCGTTGTAGTAAACGACGGAGTTGTCTGTGAAGATGTACTGGATTGAGTTGTCTCCGTTGAAGTACTGGATGGAATTGTTTCTGTTGTAGAAATGGATGGCGTTGTTTCCGTTGTTATAAAAGTTAGAGTTGTCTCTGTGGTAGTAATGGATGGAGTTGACACTGTTGTAGTAATAGATGCAGTTGTCTGTGTAGGAGTACTGGCTGTAGTATTCTCTGTTACAGTACTGAGTGGTATAGTCTCTGTGGAAGTAATGGATGAAGTTGTCCCTGAGAAAGTACTGGATTGAGTTGTCTCAGTTGTGGTTATATATGGAGTTGTTTCTTTTGTAGTACTGGATGGAGTTGTCTCTGTTATTGTACTGGATGGAGTTGTCTCTCTTGTAGTTGATGGTGGTGTCTCCTTGGTAGAAAACGATAGAGTAGTTTCTAATGTAGTAATGGATGGAGTTGTCTCAGTTGTTGTACTGGATGATGTTGTCTCTGTTATAAAACTTGATAGATCTGTATCTGTGGTCGTGACGGATTGAGTTATCTCCGTTGTTGTAATAGACGGAATCGTCTCTGAAGTAGTACTGGATTGAGTTGTCTCCGGTGTAGTAAGAGATGGAGTTTTCTCTATTGTAATTCTGGATGGAGTTGTATTTGCTGTAGTATTTGATTGAGTTGTCTCTGTTGTAGTACTGTATGGAGCTGTATCTCCGGTGGTAACGGATTGATTTATCTCCGTTGTAGTAAACGACGGAGCTGTCTGTGAAGAAGTACTGGATTGAGTTGTCTCCGTTGAAGTTTTGGATGGAGTTGTTTTTGTTGTAGAAATGGATGGCGTTGTTTCCGTTGTTTTAAAAGATAGAGTTGTCTCTGTGGTAGTAATAGATGGAGTTGACATTGTTGTAGTAATAGATATAGTTGTCTCTGTAGGAGTACTGGCTGTAGTATTCTCTGTTACAGTACTGAGTGGTATTGTCTCTGTGGAAGTAATTGATTGAGTTGTCTCTGCTAATTGACTGGATTGAGTTGTCTCCGTTGTAGTTATATATGGAGTTGTTTCTTTTGTAGTACTGGATGGAGTTGTCTCTGTTTTTGTACTGGATGGAGTTGTCTCTCTTGTAGTTGATAGTGTTGTCTCCGTGGTAGAAAACGATAGAGTAGTTCCTACTGTAGTAATGGATGGAGATGTCTCTGTTGTAGTACTGGATGATGTTGTCTCTGTTTCAGTACTTGATAGGGCTGTAACTGTGTTAGTAATGGATTGAGTTATCTCCGTTGTTGTAATAGACGGAGTCGTATCTGATGTAGTACTGGCTTGAGTTGTCTCCGTTGTAGTAAGAGATGGAGTTTTCTCTGTTGTAGTACTGGATGGGGTTGTATTTGCTGTAGTATTTGATTGAGTTGTCTCTGTTATTGTACTGGATGGAGTTTTATCTGCGATGGTAACGGATTGATTTAAATCCGTTGTAGTAAACGACGTAGTTGTATGTGAAGATGTACTGGCTTGAGTTGCCTCCGTTGAAGTACTGGATGGAATTGTTTCTGTTGTAGAAATGGATGGCGTTGTTTCCGTTGTTATAAAAGATAGAGTTGTCTCTGTGGTAGTAATGGATGGAGTTGACACTGTTGTAGTCAAAGATGCAGTTGTCTCTGTAGAAGTACTGGCTGTAGTATTCTCTGTTACAGTACTGAGTGGTATTGTCTCTGTGGAAGTGATGGATGGAGTTGTCTCTGTGAAAGCACTGGATTGAGTTGTCTCCGTTGTAGTTATATATGGAGTTGTTTCTTTTGTAGTACTGGATGGAGTTGTCTCTGTTATTGTACTGGATGGAGTTGTCTCTCTTGTAGTTGATGGTGTTGTTTCCTTGGTAGAAAACGATAGAGTAGTTCCTACTGTACTAATGGATGGAGTTGTCTCTGTTCTAGTACTGGATGATGTTGTCTCTGTTTTAGTACTTGATGGAACTGTATATGTGGTCGTAACGGATTGAGATATCTCCGTTGTTGTTATAGACGGTGTCGTCTCTGAAGTAGTACTGGATTGAGTTGTCTCCGTTGAAGTAAGAGGTGGAGTTTTCTCTGTTGAAGTACTGGATGTTTTTGTATTTGCTGTAGTATTTGATTGAGTTATCTCTGTTGTAGTAATGGATGGAGTTGTATCTGCGGTGGTAACGGATTGATTTATCTCCGTTGTAGTAAACGACGGAGTTGTCTGTGAAGAAGTACTGGATTGAGTTGTCTCCGTTGAAGTACTGGATGGAGTTGTTTCTGTTGTAGAAATGGGTGGCGTTGTTTCCGTTGTTATAAAAGTTAGAGTTGTCTCTGTTGCAGTAATGGATGGAGTTGACACTGTTGTAGCAATAGATACAGTTGTCTCTGTAGGAGTACTGGCTGTGTTATTATCTGTTACGGTACTGAGTGATATTGTCACTGCGGAAGTAATTGATGGATTTGTCTCTGCTAAAGTACTGGATTGAATTGTCTCCGTTGTAGTTATATATGGAGTTGTTTCTTTTGTAGTACTGGATGGAGTTGTCTCTGTTATTGTACTGGATTGAGTTGTCCCTCTTGTAGTTGATGGTGTTGTCTCCGTGGTAGAAAACGATAGAGTAGTTCCTACTGTAGTAATGGATGGAGATGTCTCTGTTGTAGTACTGGATGATGTTGTCTCAGTTTCAGTACTTGATGGAGCTGTATTTGTGGCAGTTACGGATTGAGTTATCTCCGTTGTTTTAATAGACGGAGTCGTCTCTGAAGTAGTACTGGATTGAGTTGTCTCCGTTGTAGTAAGAGATGGAGCTTTATCTGTTGTAGTACTGGATGGGGTTGTATTTGCTGTAGTATTTGATTGAGTTGTCTCTGTTATAGTACTGGATTGAGTGTTATCTGCGGTGGTAACGGATTGATTTATCTCCGTTGTAGTAAACGACGGAGTTGTCTGTGAAGATGTACTGAATTGAGTTGTCTCCGTTGAAGTACTGGATGGAATTGTTTCTGTTGTAGAAATGGATGGCGTTGTTTCCGTTGTTATAAAAGATAAAGTTGTCTCTGTGGCAGTCATGGATGGGGTTGACACTGTTGTAGTAAAAGATGCAGTTGTCTCTGTAGGAGTACTGGCTGTAGTATTCTCTGTTACAGTACTGAGTGGTATTGTCTCTGTGGAAGTAATGGATGGAGTTGTTTCTGCTAAAGTACTGGATTGAGTTGTCTCCGTTGTAGTTATATATGGAGTTGTTTCTTTTGTAGTACTGGATGGAGTTGTCTCTGTTATTGTACTGGACTGAGTTGTCCCTCTTGTAGTTGATGGTGTTGTCTCCGTGGTAGAAAACGATAGAGTAGTTCCTACTGTAGTAATGGATGGAGTGGTCTCTGTTGTAGTACTGGATGATGTTGTCTCTGTTTCAGTACTTGATGGAGCTGTATCTGTGGTATTTACGGATTGAGTTATCTCCGTTGTTGTAATAGACGGAGTGTTCTCTGAAGTAGTACTGGATTGAGTTGTCTCCGTTGTAGTAAGAGATGGAGCTTTCTCTGTTGTAGTACTGGATGGGGTTGTATTTGCTGTAGTATTTGATTGAGTTGTCTCTGTTATAGTACTGGATGGAGTTGTATCTGCGGTGGTAACGGATTGATTTATCTCCGTTGTAGTAAACGACGGAGTTGTCTGTGAAGATGTACTGGAATGAGTTGTCTCCGATGAAGTACTGCATGGAATTGTTTCTGTTGAAGAAATGGATGGCGTTATTTCCGTTGTTATAAAAGATAGAGTTGTCTCTGTGGTAGCAATGGATGGAGTTGACACTGGTGTAGTAATAGATGCAGTTGTCTCTGTAGGAGTACTGGCTGTAGAATTCTCTGTTACAGTACTGAGTGGTATTGTCTCTGTGGAAGTAATGAATGAAGTTGTCCCTGGTAAATTACTGGATTGAGTTGGCTCCGTTATGGTTATATGTGGAGTTTTTTGTTTTGTAGTACTGGATGGAGTTGAATTTGTTATTGTACTGGATGGAGTTGTCTCTCTGGTAGTACTTGATGATGTTGTCTCTGTTTTAATACTTGATGGAGCTGTATCTGTGGTAGTTACGGATTGATTTATCTCCGTTGTAGTAAACGACGGAGTTGTCTGTGAAGAAGTACTGGCTTGAGTTATCTCCGTTGAAGTACTGGATGGAGTGGTTTTTGTTGTGTAAATGGATGGCGTTGTTTCCGTTGTTATAAAAGATAGAGTTGTCTCTGTGGTAGTAATGGATGGAGTTGACACTGTTGTAGCAATAGATACAGTTGTCTCTGTAAGAGTACTGGCTGTAGTATAATCTGTTAGGGTACTGAATGGTATTGTCTCTGTGGAAGTAATCGATGAATTTGTCTCTGCTGAAGTACTGGATTGAATTTTCTCCGTTGTAGTTATATATGGAGTTGTTTCTTTTGTAGTACTGGATGGAGTTGTCACTGTTATTGTACTGGATGGAGTTGTCTCTCTTGTAGTTGATGTTGTTCTCTCCGTGGTAGAAAACGATAGAGTAGTTCCTACTGTAGTAATGGATGGAGATGTCTCTGTTGTAGTACTGGATGATGTTGTCTCTGTTTCAGTACTTGATGGAGCTGTATTTGTGGTAGTTACGGATTGAGTTATATCCGTTGTTGAAACAGACGGAGTCGTCTCTGAAGTAGTACGGGTTTGATTTGTCTCCGTTGTAATAAGAGATGGAGCTTTCTCTGCTGTAGTACTGGTTGGGGTTGTATTTGCTGTAGTATTTGATTGAGTTATCTCTGTTGTAGTACTGGATGGAGTTGTATCTGCGGTGGTAACGGATTGATTTATCTCCGTTGTAGTAAACGACGGAGTTGTCTGTGAAGAAGTACTGGATTCAGTTGTCTCCGTTGAAGTACTGGATGGAGTTGTTTCTGTTGTAAAAATGGGTGGCGTTGTTTCCGTTGTTATAAAAGTTAGAGTTGTCTCTGTTGCAGTAATGGATGGAGTTGACACTGTTGTAGCAATAGATACAGTTGTCTCTGTTGGAGCACTGGTTGTAGTATTATCTGTTACGGTACTGAGTGGAATTGTCTCTGTGGAAGTAATGGATGGATTTGTCTCTGCTAAAGTACTGGATTGAATTGTCTCCGTTGTAGTTATATATGGAGTTGTTTCTTTTGTAGTACTGGATGGAGTTGTCTCTGTTATTGTACTGGATGGAGTTGTCTCTCTTGTAGTTGATGTTGTTCTCTCCGTGGTAGAAAACGATAGAGTAGTTTCTACTGTAGTAATAGATAGAGATGTCTCTGTTGTAGTACTGGATGATGTTGTCTCTGTTTCAGTACTTGATGGAGCTGTATTTGTGGTTGTTACGGATTGAGTTATCTCCGTTGTTGTAACAGACGGAGTCGTCTCTGAAGAAGTACTGGATTGAGTTGTCTCCGTTGTAGTAAGAGATGGAGCTTCCTCTGTTGTAATACTGGATGGGGTTGTATTTGCTGTAGTATTTGATTGAGTTGTCTCTGTTATAGTACTGAATGGAGTTGTTTCTGCGGTTTTTACGGATTGAGCTATCTCCGTTATAGTAAACGACGGAGTTGTCTGTGAAGATGTACTGGATTGAGTTGTCTCCGTTGAAGTACTGGATGGAATTGTTTCTGTTGAAGAAATGGGTGGCGTTGTTTCCGTTGTTATAAAAGATAGAGTTGTCTCTGTGGTAGTAATGGATGAAGTTGACACTGTTGTAGCAATAGATGCAGTTGTCTCTGTAGGAGTACTGGCTGTAGTATTCTCTGTTACAGTACTGAGTGGTATTGTCTCTGTGGAAGTAATGGATGGAGTTGTCTCTGCTAAAGTACTGGATTGAGTTGTCTCCGTTGTAGTTATATATGGAGTTGTTTCTTTTGTAGTACTGGATGGAGTCGTCTCTGTTATTGTACTGGATTGAGTTGTCCCTCTTGTAGTTGATGGTGTTGTCTCCGTGGTAGAAAACGATAGAGTAGTTCCTACTGTAGTAATGGACGGAGATGTCTCTGTTGTAGTACTGGATGATGTTGTCTCTGTTTCTGTACTTGATGGAGCTGTATCTGTGGTAGTTACGGATTGAGTTATCTCCGTTGTTGTAATAGACGGAGTCGTCTCTGAAGTAGTAATGGATTGAGTTGTCTCCGTTGTAGTAAAAGATGGAGCTTTCTCTGTTGTAGTACTGGATGGGGTTGAATTTGCTGTAGTATTTGACTGAGTTGTCTCTGTTATAGTACTGGATGGAGTTGTATCTGCGGTGGTAACGGATTGATGTATCTCCGTTGTAGTAAACGACGGAGTTGTCTGTGAAGATGTACTGGATTGAGTTGTCTCCGTTGAAGTACTGGATGGAATTGTTTCTGTTGTAGAAATGGATGGCGTTGTTTCCGTTGTTATAAAAGATAGAGTCGTCTCTGTGGTAGTAATGGATGGAGTTGACACTGTTGTAGTAATAGATGCAGTTGTCTCTGTAGGAGTACTGGCTGTAGTATTCTCCGTTACAGTACTGAGTGGTATTGTCTCTGTGGAAGTAATGGATGAAGTTGTCCCTGTGAAAGTACTGGATTGAGTTGTCTCAGTTGTGGTTATATATGGAGTTGTTTCTTTTGTAGTACTGGATGGAGTTGTCCCTGTTATTGTACTTGATGGAGTTGTCTCTCTTGTAGTTGATGGTGGTGTCTCCTTGGTAGAAAACAATAGAGTATTTTCTAATGTAGTAATGGATGGAGTAGTCTCTGTTGAAGCACTGGATGATGTTGTCTCAGTTTTAGTACTTGATGGAGCTGTATCTGTGGTAGTTACGGATTGATTTATCTCCGTTGTTGTAATAGACGGAGTCGTCTCTGAAGTAGTACTTGATTCAGTTGTCTCCGTTGTAGTAAGAGATGGAGCTTTCTCTGTTGTAGTACTGGATGGAGTTGTATTTGCTGTAGTATTTGATTGAGTTTTTTCTGTTATAGTACTGGATGGAGTTGTATCTGCGGTGGTAACGGATTGATTTATCTCCGTTGTAGTAAACGACGGAGTTGTCTGTGAAGATGTACTGGATTGAGTTGTCTCCGTTGAATTACTGGATGGAATTGTTTCTGTTGCAGAAATGGATGGCATTGTTTCCGTTGTTATAAAAGATAGAGATGTCTCTGTGGTAGTAATGGATGGAGTTGACACTGTTGTAGCAATAGATACAGTTGTCTCTGTAGGAGTACTGGCTGTAGTATTCTCTGTTACATTACTGAGTGGTATTGTCTCTGTGGAAGTAATGGATGGAGTTGTCTCTGCTAAAGTACTGGATTGAGTTGTCTCCGTTGTAGTTATATATGGAGTTGTTTCTTTTGTAGTACTGGATGGAGTAGTCTCTGTTATTGTAATGGATTGAGTTGTCCCTCTTGTAGTTGATGATGTTGTCTCCGTGGTAGAAAACGATAGAGTAGTTCCTACTGTAGTCATGGATGGAGATGTCTCTGTTGTAGTACTGGATGATGTTGTCTCTGTTTTAGTACTTGATGGAGCTGTATCTGTGGTAGTTACGGATTGAGTTATCTCCGTCGTTGTAATAGACGGAGTCGTCTCTGAAGTAGTACTGGATTGAGTTGTCTCCGTTGTAGTAAGAGATGGAGCTTTCTCTGTTGTAGTACTGGATGGGGTTGTATTTGCTGTAGTATTTGATTGAGTTGTCTCTGTTATAGTACTGGATGGAGTTTTATCTGCGGTGGTAACGGATTGATTTATCTCCGTTGATGTAAACGACGGAGTTGTCTGTGAAGATGTACTGGATTGAGTTGTCTCCGTTGAAGTACTGGATGGATTTGTTTCTGTTGTAGAAATGGATGGCGTTGTTTCCGTTGTTATTAAAGATAGAGTTGTCTCTGTGATAGTAATGGATGGAGTTGACACTGTTGTAGTAATAGATGCAGTTGTCTCTGTAGGAGTACTGGCTGTAGTATTGTCTGTTACAGTACTGAGTGGTATTGTCTCTGTGGAAGTAATGGATGAAGTTGTCCCTGTGAAAGTACTGGATTGAGTTGTCTCCGTTGTGGTTATATATTGAGTTGTTTCTTTTGTATTACTGAATGGAGTTGTCTCTGTTATTGTACTGGATGGAGTTGTCTCTCTTGTAGTTGATGGTTGTGTTCCCTTGGTAGAAAACGAGAGAGTAGTTTCTAATGTAGTAATGGCTGGAGTTGTCTCTGTTGTTGTACTGGATGATGTTGTCTCTGTTATAAAACTTGATGGAGCTGTATCTGTGGTCGTAACGGATTGAGTTATCTCCGTTGTTGTAATAGACGGAATCGTCTCTGAAGTAGTACTGGATTGAGTTGTCTCCGATGTAGTAAGAGATGAAGTTTTCTCTATTGAAATACTGGATGGAGTTGTATTTGCTGTAGTAGTTGATTGAGTTGTCTCTGTTGTAGTACTGTATGGAGTTGTATCTCCGGTGGTAACGGATTGATTTATCTCCGTTGTAGTAAACGACGGAGCTGTCTGTGAAGAAGTACTGGATTGAGTTGTCTCCGTTGAAGTTTTGGATTGAGTTGTTTTTGTTGTAGAAATGGATGGCGTTGTTTCCGTTGTTTTAAAAGATAGAGTTGTCTCTGTGGTAGTAATAGATGGGGTTGACATTGTTGTAGTAATAGATATAGTTGTCTCTGTAGGAGTACTGGCTGTAGTATTCTCTGTTACAGTACTGAGTGGTATTGTCTCTGTGGAAGTAATTGATTGAGTTGTCTCTGCTAATTGACTGGATTGAGTTGTCTCCGTTGTAGTTATATATGGAGTTGTTTCTTTTGTAGTACTGGATGCAGTTGTCTTTGTTATTGTACTGAATGGAGTTGTCTCTCTTGGAGTTGATGGTGTTGTCTCCGTGGTAGAAAACGATAGAGTAGTTCCTACTGTAGTAATGGATGGAGATGGCTCTGTTGTAGTACTGGATGATGTTGTCTCTGTTTCAGTACTTGATAGGGCTGTATCTGTGTTAGTTACGGATTGAGTTATCTCCGTTGTTGTAATAGACGGAGTCGTATCTGATGTAGTACTGGCTTGAGTTGTCTCCGTTGTAGTAAGAGATGGAGTTTTCTCTGTTGTAGTACTGGATGGGGTTGTATTTGCTGTAGTATTTGATTGAGTTGTCTCTGTTATAGTACTGGATGGAGTTTTATCTGCGATGGTAACGGATTGATTTATCTCCGTTGTAGTAAACGACGTAGTTGTATGTGAAGATGTACTGGATTGAGTTGTCTCCGTTGAAGTACTGGATGGAATTGTTTCTGTTGTAGAAATGGATGGCGTTATTTCCGTTGTTATAAAAGATAGAGTTGTCTCTGTGGTAGTAATGGTTGGAGATGACACTGTTGTAGTCAAAGATGCAGTTGTCTCTGTAGAAGTACTGGCTGTAGTATTCTCTGTTACAGTACTGAGTGGTATTGTCTCTGTGGAAGTAATGGATGGAGTTGTCTCTAAAGTACTGGATTGAGTTGTCTCCGTTGTAGTTATATATGGAGTTGTTTCTTTTGTAGTACTGGATGGAGTTGTCTCTGTTATTGTACTGGATGGAGTTGTCTCTCTTGTAGTTGATTGTATTGTTTCCTTGGTAGAAAACGATAGAGTAGTTCCTACTGTACTCATGGATGGAGTTGTCTCTGTTGTAGTACTGGATGATGTTGTCTCTGTTTTAGTACTTGATGGAGCTGTATATGTGGTCGTAACGGTTTGAGTTATCTCCGTTGTTGTTATAGACGGTGTCGTCTCTGAAGTAGTACTGGATTGAGTTGTCTCCGGTGTAGTAAGAGATGGAGTTTTCTCTGTTGTAGTACTGGATGGATTTGTATTTGCTGTAGTATTTGATTGAGTTATCTCTGTTGTAGTACTGGATGGAGTTGTATATGCGGTGGTAACGGATTGATTTATCTCCGTTGTTGTAAACGACGGAGTTGTCTGTGAAGAAGTACTGGATTGAGTTGTCTCCGTTGAAGTACTGGATGGAGTTGTTTCTGTTGTAGAAATGGGTGGCGTTGTTTCCGTTGTTATAAAAGATAGAGTTGTCTCTGTTGCAGTAATGGATGGAGTTGACACTGTTGTAGCAATATATACAGTTGTCTCTGTAGGAGTACTGGCTGTAGTATTATCTGTTACGGTACTGAGTGGTATTGTCTCTGTGGAAGTAATGGATGGATTTGTCTCTGCTAAAGTACTGTATTGAATTATGTCCGTTATGGTTATATGTGGAGTTTTTTCTTTTGTAGTACTGGATGGAGTTGTCTTTGTTATTGAACTGGATGGAGTTGTCTCTCTGGTAGTACTGGATGATGTTGTCTCTGTTTTAATACTTGATGGAGCTGTATCTGTGGTAGTTACGGATTGAGTTATCTCCGTTGTAGTAAACGACGGAGTTGTCTGTGAAGAAGTACTGGCTTGAGTTATCTCCGTTGAAGTACTGGATGGAGTTGTTTTTGTTGTAGAAATGGATGGCGTTGGTTCCGTTGTTATAAACGATAGAGTTGTCTCTGTGGTAGTAATGGATGGAGTTGACACTGTTGTAGCAATAGATACAGTTGTCTCTGTAAGAGTACTGGCTGTAGTATTATCTGTTAGGATACTGAGTGGTATTGTCTCTGTGGAAGTAATGGATGAATTTGTCTCTGCTAAAGTACTGGATTGAATTTTCTCCGTTGTAGTTATATATGGAGTTGTTTCTTTTGTAGTACTGATGGAGTTGTCTCTGTTATTGTACTGGATGGAGTTGTCTCTCTTGTAGTTGATGTTGTTCTCTCCGTGGTAGAAAACGATAGTGTAGTTCCTACTTTAGTAATGGATGGAGATGTCTCTGTTGTAGTACTGGATGATGTTGTCTCTGTTTCAGTACTTGATGGAGCTGTATTTGTAGTAGTTACGGATTGAGTTATATCCGTTGTTGTAACAGACGGAATCGTCTCTGAAGTAGTAGGGGATTGAGTTGTCTCCGTTGTAATAAGAGATGGAGCTTTCTCTGCTGTAGTACTGGATGGGTTTGTATTTGCTGTAGTATTTGATTGAGTTGCCTCTGTTATAGTACTGGATGGAGTTGTATCTGCGGTTGTAACGGATTGAGCTATCTCCGTTGTAGTAAACAACGGAGTTTTCTGTGAAAAAGTACTGGATTGAGTTGTCTCCGTTGAAGTACTGGATGGAATTGTTTCTGTTGTAGAAATGGATGGCGTTGTTTCCGTTGTTATAAAAGATAGAGTTGTCTCTGTGGTAGTAATGGATGGAGTTGACACTGTTGTAGCAATAGATACAGTTGTCTCTGTAGGAGTACTGGCTGTAGTATTCTCTGTTACAGTACTGAGTGGTATTGTCTCTGTGGAAGTAATGGATGGAGTTGTCTCTGCTAAAGTACTGGATTGAGTTGTCTCCGTTGTAGTTATATATGGAATTGTTTCTTTTGTAGTACTGGATGGAGTAGTCTCTGTTATTGTACTGGATTGAGTTGTCCCTCTTGTAGTTGATGGTGTTGTCTCCGTGGTAGAAAACGATAGAGTAGTTCCTACTGAAGTAATGTATGGAGATGTCTCTGTTGTAGTACTGGATGATGTTGTCTCTGTTTCAGTACTTGATGGAGCTGTATCTGTGGTAGTTACGGATTGAGTTATCTCCGTTGTTATAATAGACGGAGTCGTCTCTGAAGTAGTACTGGATTCAGTTGTCTCCGTTGTAGTAAGAGATGGAGCTTTTTCTGTTGTAGTACTAAATGGGGTTGTATTTGCTGTAGTATTTGATTGAGTTGTCTCTGTTATAGTACTGGATGGAGTTTTATCTGCGGTGGTAACGGATTGATTTATCTCCGTTGTAGTAAACGACGTAGTTGTATGTGAAGATGTACTGGATTGAGTTGTCTCCGTTGAAGTACTGGATGGAATTGTTTCTGTTGTAGAAATGGATGGCGTTGTTTCCGTTGTTATAAAAGATAGAGTTGTCTCTGTGGTAGTAATGGATGGAGTTGACACTGTTGTAGTCAAAGATGCAGTTGTCTCTGTAGAAGTACTGGCTGTAGTATTCTCTGTTACAGTACTGAGTGGTATTGTCTCTGTGGACGTAATGGATGGAGTTGTCTCTAAAGTACTGGATTGAGTTGTCTCCGTTGCAGTTATATATGGAGTTTTTTCTTTTGTAGTACTGGATGGAGTTGTCTCTGTTATTGTACTGGATGTAGTTGTCTCTCTTGTAGTTGATGGTGTTGTTTCCTTGGTAGAAAACGATAGAGTAGTTCCTTCTGTACTAATAGATGGAGTTGTCTCTGTTGTAGTACTGGATGATGTTGTCTCTGTTGTAGTACTTGATGGAGCTGTATATGTGGCCGTAACGGATTGAGTTATCTCCGTTGTTGTTATAGACGGTGTCGTCTCTGAAGTAATACCGGATTGAGTTGTCTCCGGTGTAGTAAGAGGTGGAGTTTTCTCTGTTGTAGTATTTGATGGATTTGTATTTGCTGTAGTATTTGATTGTGTTATCTCTGTTGTAGTACTGAATGGAGTTGTCTCTGTTATTGTACTGGATTGAGTTGTCCCTCTTGTAGTTGATGGTGTTGTCTCCGTGGTAGAAAACGATAGAGTAGTTCCTACTGAAGTAATGTATGGAGATGTCTCTGTTGTAGTACTGGATGATGTTGTCTCTGTTTCAGTACTTGATGGATCTGTATCTGTGGTAGTTACGGATTGAGTTATCTCCGTTGTTATAATAGACGGAGTCGTCTCTGAAGTAGTACTGGATTCAGTTGTCTCCGTTGTAGTAAGAGATGGAGCTTTTTCTGTTGTAGTACTAAATGGGATTGTATTTGCTGTAGTATTTGATTGAGTTGTCTCTGTTATAGTACTGGATGGAGTTTTATCTGCGGTGGTAACGGATTGATTTATCTCCGTTGTAGTAAACGACGTATTTGTATGTGAAGATGTACTGGATTGAGTTGTATCCGTTGAAGTACTGGATGGAATTGTTTCTGTTGTAGAAATGGATGGCGCTGTTTCCGTTGTTATAAAAGATAGAGTTGTCTCTGTGGTAGTAATGGATGGAGTTGACACTGTTGTAGTCAAAGATGCAGTTGTCTCTGTAGAAGTACTGGCTGTAGTATTCTCTGTTACAGTACTGAGTGGTATTGTCTCTGTGGACGTAATGGATGGAGTTGTCTCCAAAGTACTGGATTGAGTTGTCTCCGTTGTAGTTATATATGGAGTTGTTTCTTTTGTAGTACTGGATGGAGTTGTCTCTGTTATTGTACTGGATGTAGTTGTCTCTCTTGTAGTTGATGGTGTTGTTTCCTTGGTAGAAAACGATAGAGTAGTTCCTACTGTACTAATAGATGGAGTTGTCTCTGTTGTAGTACTGGATGATGTTGTCTCTGTTTTAGTACTTGATGGAGCTGTATATGTGGTCGTAACGGATTGAGTTATCTCCGTTAGTTGTTATAGACGGTGTCGTCTCTGAAGTAGTACTGGATTGAGTTGTCTCCGGTGTAGTAAGAGGTGGAGTTTTCTCTGTTGTAGTACTGGATGGATTTGTATTTGCTGTAGTATTTGATTGAGTTATCTCTGTTGTAGTACTGAATGGAGTTGTATCTGCGGTGGTAACGGATTGATTTATCTCCGTTGTAGTAAACGACGGAGTTGTCTGTGAAGAAGTACTGGATTGAGTTGTCTCCGTTGAAGTACTGGATGGAGTTGTTTCTGTTGTAGAAATGGTTGGCGTTGTTTCCGTTGTTATAAAAGATAGAGTTGTCTCTGTTGCAGTAATGGATGGAGTTGACACTGTTGTAGCAATAGATACAGTTGTCTCTGTAGGAGTACTGGCTGTAGTATTATCTGTTACGGTACTGAGTGGTATTGTCTCTGAGGAAGTAATGGATGAATTTGTCTCTGCTAAAGTACTGGATTGAATTGTCTCCGTTGTAGTTATATATGGAGTTGTTTCTTTTGTAGTACTGGATGGAGTTGTCTCTGTTATTGTACTGGATGGAGTTGTCTCTCTTGTAGTTGATGTTCTCTCCGTGGTAGAAAACGATAGAGTAGTTCCTACTGTAGTAATAGATAGAGATGTCTCTGTTGTAGTACTGGATGATGTTGTCTCTGTTTCAGTACTTGATGGAGCTGTATTTGTGGTTGTTACGGATTGAGTTATCTCCGTTGTTGTAATAGACGGAGTCGTCTCTGAAGTAGTACTGGATTGAGTTGTCTCCGTTGTAGTAAGAGATGGAGCTTTCTCTGTTGTAGTACTGGATGGGGTTGTATTTGCTGTAGTATTTGATTGAGTTGTCTCTGTTATAGTACTGGATGGAGTGTTATCTGCGGTGGTAACGAATTGATTTATCTCCGATTATAGTAAACGACGGAGTTGTCTGTGAAGATGTACTGGATTGAGTTGTCTCCGTTGAAGTACTGGATGGAATTGTTTCTGTTGTAGAAATGGATGGCGTTGTTTCCGTTGTTATAAAAGATAGAGTTGTCTCTGTGGTAGTAATGGATGGAGTTGACACTGTTGTAGTAATAGATGCAGTTGTCTCTTGTAGGAGTACTGGCTGTAGTATTCTCTGTTACAGTACTGAGTGGTATTGTCTCTGTGGAAGTAATGGATGAAGTTGTCCCTGTGAAAGTACTGGATTGAGTTGTCTCCGTTGTAGTTATATATGGAGTTGTTTCTTTTGTAGTACTGGATGGAGTTGTCTCTGTTATTGTACTGGATGGAGTTGTCTCTCTTGTAGTTGATGGTGGTGTCTCCGTGGTAGAAAACGATAGAGTAGTTCCTAATGTAGTAATGGATGGAGATGTCTCTGTTGTAGTACTGGATGATGTTGTCTCTGTTTTAGTACTTGATGGAGCTGTATATGTGGTAGTTACGGATTGAGTTATCTCCGTTGTTGTAATAGACGGAGTCGTCTCTGAAGTAGTACTGGATTGAGTTGTCTCCGGTGTAGTAAGAGATGGAGCTTTTTCTGTTGTAGTACTGGATGGAGTTGTATTTGCTGTAGTATTTGATTGAGTTGTCTCTGTTATAGTACTGGATGGAGTTGTATCTGCGGTGGTAACGGATTGATTTATCTCCGTTGTAGTAAACGACGGAGTTGTCTGTGAAGAAGTACTGGATTGAGTTGTCTCCGTTGAAGTACTGGATGGAGTTGTTTCTGTTGTAGAAATGGGTGGCGTTGTTTCCGTTGTTATAAAAGATAGAGTTGTCTCTGTTGCAGTAATGGATGGAGTTGACACTGTTGTAGCAATAGATACAGTTGTCTCTGTAGGAGTACTGGCTGTAGTATTATCTGTTACGGTACTGAGTGGTATTGTCTCTGTGGAAGTAATTGATGGATTTGTCTCTGCTAAAGTACTGGATTGAATTGTCTCCGTTGTAGTTATATATGGAGTTGTTTCTTTTGTAGTACTGGATGGAGTTGTCTCTGTTATTGTACTGGATGGAGTTGTCTCTCTTGTAGTTGATGTTGTTCTCTCCGTGGAAGAAAACGATAGAGTAGTTCCTACTGTAGTAATAGATAGAGATGTCTCTGTTGTAGTACTGGATGATGTTGTCTCTGTTTCAGTACTTGATGGAGCTGTATTTGTGGTCGTTAACGGATTGAGTTATCTCCGTTGTTGTATAGACGGTGTCGACTCTGAAATAGTACTGGATTGAGTTGTCTCCGGTTGTAGTTAGAGGTGGAGTTTCTCTGTTGTAGTACTGGATGGATTTGTATTTGCAGTAGTATTTGATTGAGTTATCTCTGTTGTAGTACTGTATGGAGTTGTATCTGCGGTGGTAAGGGATTGATTTATCTCCGTTGTAGTAAACGACGGAGTTGTCTGTGAAGAAGTACTGGATTGAGTTGTCTCCGTTGAAGTACTGGATGGAGTTGTTTCTGTTGTAGAAATGGATGGCGTTGTTTTCGTTGTTATAAAAGATAGAGTTGTCTCTGTGGTAGTAATGGATGGAGTTGACACTGTTGTAGCAATAGATACAGTTGTCTCTGTAGGAGTACTGGCTGTAGTATTATCTGTTAGGGTACTGAGTGGTATTTTCTCTGTGGAAGTAATGGATGGATTTGTCTCTGCTAAAGTACTGGATTGAGTTGTCTCCGTTGTAGTTATATATGGAGTTGTTTCTTTTGTAGTACTGGATGGAGTTGTCTCTGTTATTGTACTGGATGGAGTTGTCTCTCTTGTAGTTGATGTTGTTCTCTCCGTGGTAGAAAACGATAGAGTAGTTCCTACTGTAGTAATGGATGGAGATGTCTCTGTTGTAGTACTGGATGATGTTGTCTCTGTTTCAGTACTTGATGGAGCTGTATTTGTGGTAGTTACGGATTGAGTTATCTCCGTTGTTGTAATAGACGGAGTCGACTCTGAAGTAGTACTGGATTGAGTTGTCTCCGGTGTAGTAAGAGATGGAGCTTTCTCTGTTGTAGTACTGGATAGGGGTTGTATTTGCTGTAGTATTTGATTGAGTTGCCTCTGTTATAGTACTGGATGGAGTTGTATCTGCGGTGGTAACGGATTGATTTATCTCCGTTGTAGTAAACAACGGAGTTGTCTGTGTAGAAGTACTGGATTGAGTTGTCTCCGTTGAAGTACTTGATGGAATTGATTTTGTTGTAGAAATGGATGGCGTTGTTTCCGTTGTTATAAAAGATAGAGTTGTCTCTGTGGTAGTAATGGATGGAGTTGACACTGTTGTAGTAATAGATTCAGTTGTCTCTGTAGGAGTACTGGCTGTAGTATTCTCTGTTACAGTACTGAGTGGTATTTTCTCTGTGGAAGTAATGGATGAAGTTGTCCCTGTGAAAGTACTGGATTGAGTTGTCTCCGTTGTGGTTATGTGTGGAGTTGTTTCTTTTGTAGTACTGGATGGAGTTGTCTCTGTTATTGTACGGGATGGAGTTGTCTCTCTTGTAGTCGATGGTGGTGTCTCCTTGGTAAAAAATGATAGAGTAGTTTCTAGTGTAGTAATGGATGGATTTGTCTCTGTTGTAGTACTGGATAATTTTGTCTCTGTTTTAGTACTTGTTGGAGCTGTATCTGTGGTCGTAACGAATTGAGTTATCTCCGTTGTTGTAATAAACGGAATCGTCTCTGAAGTAGTACTGGATTGAGTTGTCTCCGTTGTAGTAAGAGATGGAGTTTTCTCTATTGTAGTACTGGATGAAGTTGTATTTGCTGTAGTATTTGATTGAGTTGTCTCTGTTGTAGTACTGGATGGAGTTGTATCTGCGGTGGTAACGGAATGATTTATGTCCGTTGTAGTAAACGACGGAGTTGTCTGTGAAGAAGTACTGGCTTGAGTTGTCTCCGTTGAAGTACTGGATGGAGTTGTTTTTGTTTTAGAAATGGATGGCGTTGTTTCCGTTGTTATAAAAGATAGAGTTGCCTCTGTGGTAGTAATGGATGGAGTTGACACTGTTGTAGCAATAGATACAGTTGTCTCTGTGGGAGTACTGGCTGTAGTATTATCTGTTAGGGTACTGAGTGGTATTTTCTCTGTGGAAGTAATGGATGGATTTGTCTCTGCTAAAGTACTGGATTGAATTGTCTCCGTTGTAGTTATATATGGAGTTGTTTCTTTTGTAGTACTGGATGGAGTTGTCTCTGTTATTGTACTGGATGGAGTTGTCTCTCTTGTAGTTGATGTTGTTCTCTCCGTGGTAGAAAACGATAGAGTAGTTCCTACTGTACAAATGGATGAAGATGGCTCTGTTGTAGTACTGGATGATGCTGCATCTGTTTCAGTAATTAATGGAGCTGTATTTGTGGTAGTTACGGATTGAGTTATCTCCGTTGTTGTAATAGACGGAGTCGTCTCTGAAGTAGTACGGGATTGAGTTGTCTCTGTTGTAGTACGAGATGGAGGTTTCTCTGTTGTAGTACTGGATGGGGTTGTATTTGCTGTAGTATTTGATTGAGTTGCCTCTGTTATAGTACTGTATGGAGTTGTATCTGCGGTGATAACGGATTGAGTTATCTCCGTTGTAGTAAACAACGGAGTTGTCTGTGAAGAAGTACTGGATTGAGTTGTCTTCGTTGAAGTACTGGATGGACTTGTTTCTGTTGTAGAAATGGATGGCGTTGTTTCCGTTGTTATAAAAGATAGAGTTGTCTCTGTGGTAGTAATAGATGCAGTTGTCTTTGTAGGAGTACTGGCTGTAGTATTCTCTGTTACAGTACTGAGTGGTATTGTCTCTGTGGAAGTAATGGATGGAGTTGTCTCTGCTAAAGTACTGGATCGAGTTGTCTTCGTTGTAGTTATATATGGAGTTGTTTCTTTTGTAGTACTGGATGGGGTAGTCTCTGTTATTGTACTGGATGGAGTTGTCCCTCTTGTAGTTGATGGTGTTGATCTCCGTGGTAGAAAACGATAGTGTAGTTCCTACTGTAGTAATGGATGGGAATGTCTCTGTTGTAGTACTGGATGATGTTGTCTCATGTTTCAGTACTTGATGGAGCTGTATTTGTGGTAGTTACGGATTGAGTTATCTCCGTTGTTGTAATAGACGGAGTCGTCTCTGAAGTAGTACTGGATTGAGTTGTCTCCGTTGTAATAAGAGATGGAGCTTTCTCTGTTGTAGTATTGGATTGGGTTGTATTTGCTGTAGTATTTGATTGAGTTGTCTCTGTTATAGTAATGGATGGAGTGTTATCTGCGGAGGTAACGGATTGATTTATCTCCGTTGTAGTAAACGACGGAGTTGTCTGTGAAGATGTACTGGATTGAGTTGTCTCCGTTGAAGTACTGGATGGAATTGTTTCTGTTGTAGAAATGGATGGCGTTGTTTCCGTTGTTATAAAAGATAGAGTTGTCTCTGTGGTAGTCATGGATGGAGTTGACACTGTTGGAGTAAAAGATGCAGTTGTCTCTGTAGGAGTACTGGCAGTAGTATTCTCTGTTACAGTACTGAGTGGTATTGTCTCTGTATAAGTAATGGACGGTGTTGTCTCTGCTAAAATACTGGATTGAGTTGTCTCCGTTGTAGTTATATATGGAGTTGTTTCTTTTGTAGTACTGGATGGAGTTGTCTCTGTTATTGTACTTGATTGAGTTGTCCCTCTTGTAGTTGATGGTGTTCGCTCCGTGGTAGAAAACGATAGAGTAGTTCCTACTGTAGTAATGGATGGAGATGTCTCTGTTGTAGTAATGGATGATGTTGTCTCTGTTTCAGTACTTGATGGAGCTGTATCTGTGGTAGTTACGGATTGAGTTATCTCCGTTGTTGTAATAGACGGAGTGTTCTCTGAAGTAGTACTGGATTGAGTTGTCTCCGTTGTAGTAAGTGATGGAGCTTTCTCTGTTGTAGTACTGGATGGGGTTGTATTTGCTGTAGTATTTGATTGAGTTGTCTCTGTTATAGTACTGGATGGAGTTTTATCTGCGGTGGTAACGGATTGATTTATCTCCGTTGTAGTAAACGACGGAGTTGTCTGTGAAGATGTACTGGAATGAGTTGTCTCCGTTGAAGTACTGGATGGAGTTGTTTCTGTTGTAGAAATGGATGGCGTTGTTTCCGTTGTTATAAAAGATAGAGTTGTCTCTGTGGTAGTAATGGATGGAGTTGATACTGGTGTAGTAATAGATGCAGTTGTCTCTGTAGGAGTACTGGCTGTAGAATTCTCTGTTACAGTACTGAGTGGTATTGTCTCTGTGGAAGTAATGGATGAAGTTGTCCCTGGTAAAGTACTGGATTGAGTTGTCTCCATTTTGGTTATATGTGCAGTTTTTTCTTTTGTAGTACTGGATGAAGTTGTCTTTGTTATTGTACTGGATGAAGTTGTCTCTCTGGTAGTAGATGGTGATGTTTCCTTGGTAGAAAACGATAGAGTTGTTTCTAATGTAGTAATGGATGGAGTTGTCTCTGTTGTAGTACTGGATGATGTTGTCTCTGTTTTAATACTTGATGGAGCTGTATCTGTGGTAGTTACGGATTGAGTTATCTCCGTTGTAGTAAACGACGGAGTTGTCTGTGAAGAAGTACTGGCTTGAGTTGTCTCCGTTGAAGTACTGGTTGGAGTTGTTTTTGTTGTAAAAATGGATGGCGTTGTTTCAGTTGTTATAAAAGATAGAGTTGTCTCTGTGGTAGTAATGGATGGAGTTGACACTGTTGTAGCAATAGATACAGTTGTCTTTGTAAGAGTACTGGCTGTAGTATTATCTGTCAGGGTACTGAGTGGTATTTTCTCTGTGGAAGTAATGGATGGATTTGTCTCTGCTAAAGTACTGGATTGAATTGTTTCCGTTGTAGTTATATATGGAGTTGTTTCCTTTGTAGTACTGGATGGAGTTGTCTCTGTTATTGTACTGGATGGAGTTGTCTCTCTTGTAGTTGATGTTGTTCTCTCCGTGGTAGAAAACGATAGAGTAGTTCCTACTGTAGTAATGGATGGAGATATCTCTGTTGTAGTACTGGATGATGTTGTCTCTGTTTCAGTACTTGATGTTGCTGTATTTGTGGTAGTTACGGATTGAGTTATCTCCGTTGTTGTAACAGACGGAGTCGTCTCTGAAGTAGTACGGGATTGAGTAGTCTCCGTTGTAATAAGAGATGGAGCTTTCTCTGTTGTAGTACTGGAAGGGATTGTATTTGCTGTAGTATTTGATTGAGTTGCCTCTGTTACAGTACTGGATGGAGTTGTATCTGCGGTGGTAACGGATTGAGTTATCTCCGTTGTAGTAAACAACGGAGTTTTCTGTGAAGAAGTACTGGATTGAGTTGTCTCCGTTGAAGTACTGGATGGAATTGTTTCTGTTGTAGAAATGGATGGCGTTGTTTCCGTTGTTATAAAAGATAGAGTTGTCTCTGTGGTAGTAATAGATGGAGTTGACACTGTTGTAATAATAGATGCAGTTGTCTCTGTAGGAGTACTGGCTGTAGTATTCTCTGTTACAGTACTGATTGGTATTGTCTCTGTGGAAGTAATGGATGGAGTTGTCTCTGCTAAAGTACTGGATCGAGTTGTCTCCGTTGTAGTTATATATGGAGTTGTTTCTTTTGTAGTACTGGATGGAGTAGTCTCTGTTATTGTACTGGATTGAGTTGTCCCTCTTGTCGTTGATGGTGTTGTCTCCGTGGTAGAAAACGATAGAGTAGTTCCTACTGAAGTAATGGAGTGAGATGTCTCTGTTGTAGTACTGGATGATGTTGTCTCTGTTTCAGTACTTGATGGAGCTGTATCTGTGGTAGTTACGGATTGAGTTATCTCCGTTGTTTTAATAGACGGAGTCGTCTCTGAAGTAGTACTGGATTGAGTTGTCTCCGTTGTAGTAAGAGATGGAGCTTTCTCTGTTGTAGTACTAAATGGGTTTGTATTTGCTGTAGTATTTGATTGAGTTGTCTCTGTTATAGTACTGGATTGAGTTTTATCTGCGGTGGTAACGGATTGAGTTATCTCCGTTGTAGTAAACGACGGAGTTGTCTGTAAAGTTTTACTGGATTGAGTTGTCTCCGTTGAAGTACTGGATGGGATTGTTCCTTTTGTAGAAATGGATGGCGTTGTTTCCGTTGTTATAAAAGATAGAGTTGTCTCTGTGGTAGTAATGGATGGAGTTGACAATGTTGTAGTAATAGATGCAGTTGTCTCTGTAGGAGTACTGGCTGTAGTATTCTCTGTTACAGTACGGAGTGGTATTGTCTTTGTGGAAGTAAGGGATGAAGTTGTCTCTGCTAAAGTACTGGATTGAGTTGTCTCCGTTGTAGTTATATATGGAGTTGTTTCTTTTGTAGTACTGGATGGAGTTTTCTCTGTTATCGTAATGGATGGAGTTGTCTCTCTTGTAGTTGATGGTGTTGTACCTACTGTAGTAATGGATGGAGTTGTCTCTGTTGTAGTACTGGATGATGTTGTCTCTGTTTTAGAACTTGATGGAGCTGTATCTGGTGTACTTACGGATTGAGTTATCTCCGTTGTTGTAATAGACGGAGTCGTCTCTGAAGTAGTACTGGATTGAGTTGTCTCCAGTGTAGTAAGACATGGAGTCGTCTCTGAAGTAGTAATGTATTGAGTTGTCTCCGTTGTAGTAAGAGATGGAGTTTTCTCTGTTGTAGTACTGGATGGAGTTGTATTTGCTGTAGTATTTGATTGAGTTGTCTCTGTTGTAGTACTGGATGGAGTTGTATCTGCGGTGGTAACGGATTGATTTATCTTCGTTGTAGTAAACGACGGAGTTGTCTGTGAAGAAGTACTGGATTGAGTTGTCTCCGTTGAAGTACTGAATGGAATTGTTTCTGTTGTAGACATGGATGACGTTGTTTTCGTTGTTATAAAAGATAGAGTTGTCTCTGTGGTAGTAATTGATGGAGTTGACACTGTTGTAGCAATAGATACAATTGTCTCTGTAGGAGTACTGGCTGTAGAATTCTCTGTTACAGTACTGAGTAGTATTGTCTCTGTGAAAGTAATGGATGGCTTTGTCTCTGCTAAAGTACTGGATTGAGTTGTCTCCGTTGTAGTTATATATGGAGTTGTTTCTTTTGTAGTACTGGATGGAGTTGTCTCTGTTATTGGACTGGATGGAGTTGTCTCTCTTGCAGTTGATGTTGTTCTCTCCGTGTTAGAAAACGATAGAGTAGTTTCTACTGTAGTAATGGATGGAGATTTCTCTGTTGTAGTACTGGATGATGTTGTCTCTGTTTCAGTACTCGATGTAGCTGTATCTGTGGTAGTTATGGATTGAGTTATCTCCGTTGTTGTTATAGACTGAGTCGTCTCTGAAGTAGTACGGAATTGAGTTGTCTCCGTTGTAGAAAGAGATGGAGTTTTCTCTGTTGTAGTACTGGATGGGGTTGTATTTGGTGTAGTATTTGATTGAGTTGTCTCTGTTATAGTACTGGATGGAGTGGTATTTGCGATTGTAACTGATTGAGTTATCTCCGTTGTAGTAAACGACGGAGTTGTCTGTGAAGATGTACTGGATTGAGTTGTCTCCGTTGAAGTACTGGATGGAATTGTTTCTGTTGTAGAAAGGGATATCGTTGTTTCCGTTATTATAAAAGATAGAGTTGTCTCTGTGGTAGTAATGAATGGAGTTGACACTGTTGTAGTCATAGATGCAGTTGTCTCTGTAGGAGTACTGGCTGTAGTATTCTCTGTTACAGTACGTAGTGGTATTGTCTCTGTGGAAGTAATTGATGGAGTTGTCTCTGCTAAAGTACTGGATTGAGTTGTCTCCGTTGTAGTTATATATGAGTTTGTTTCTTTTGTAGTACTGGGTGGAGTTGTGTCTGTTATTGTACTGGATGAAGTTGTCTCTCTTGTAGTTGATGGTGTTGTCTCCTTGGTAGAAAACGATAGAGTAGTTCCTACTGTAGTAATGGATGGAGTTGTCTCTGTTGCAGTACTGGATGATGTTGTCTCTGTTTAGTACTTGATGGAGCTGTATCTGTGGTAGTTACGGATTGAGTTATCTCCGTTGTTGTAATAGACGGAGTCGTCTCTGAAGTAGTACTGAATTGAGTTGTCTTCGTTGAAGTAAGAGATGGAGTTTTCTCTGTTGTAGTACTGGATGGGGTTGTATTTGCTGTAGTATTTGATTGAGTTGTCTCTGTTGATAGTACTGGATGGAGTTGTATCTGCGGTGGTAACGGATTGATTTATCTCCGTTGTAGTAAACGACGGAGTTGTCTGTGAAGATGAACTGGATTGAGTTTTCTCCGTTGAAGTACTGGATTGAATTGCTTCTGTTGTAGAAATGGATGGCGTTGTTTCCGTTGTTATAAAAGATAGAGTTGTCTCTGTGGTAGTAATGGATGGAGTTGACACTTTTGTAGAAATAGATGCAGTTGTCTCTGTAGGAGTACTGGCAGTAGTTATCTCTGTTACAGTACTGAGTGGTATTGTCTCTGTGGAAGTAATGGATGGATTTGACTCTGCTAAAGTACTGGATTGAGTTGTCTCCGTTGTAGTTTTATATGGAGTTGTTTCTTTTATAGTAATGGATGGAGTTGTCTCTGTTATTGTACTGGATGGTGTTGTCTTCTTGTAGTTGATGGTGTTGTCTCCGTGGTAGAAAACGATAGAGTAGTTCCTACTGTAGTCATGGATGGAGATGTCTCTGTTGTAGTACTGGATGCTGTTGTCTCTGTTTCAGTACTTGATTGAGCTGTATCTGTGGTAGTTACGGATTGAGTTATCTCCGTTGTTGTAATAGACGGAATCGTCTCTGAAGTTGTACGGGATTTAGTTGTCTCCGGTGTAGTAAGAGGTGGAGCTTTCTCTGTTGTAGTACTGGATGGGGTTGTATTTGCTGTAGTATTTGATTGAGTTGCCTCTGTTATAGTACTGGATGGAGTTGTATATGAGGTGGTAACGGATTGAGTTATCTCCGTTGTAGTAAACAACGGAGTTGTCTGTGAAGAAGTACTGGATTGAGATGTCTCCGTTGAAGTACTGGATGGAATTGTTTTTGTTGTAGAAATGGATGGCGTTGTTTCCGTTGTTATAAAAGATAGAGTTGTCTCTGTGGTAGTAATGGATAGAGTTGACACTGTTGAAGTAATAGATGCAGTTATCTCTGTAGGAGTACTGGCTGTAGTATTCTCTGTTACAGTACTAAGTGGTATTGTCTCTGTGGAAGTAATGGATGGAGTTGTCTCTGCTAAAGTACTGGATTGAGTTGTCTCCGTTGAAGTTATATATGGAGTTGTTTCTTTTGTAGTACTGGATGGAGTTGTCTCTGTTATTGTACTGGATTGAGTTGTCCCTCTTGTAGTTGATGGCGTTGTCTCCGTGGTAGAAAACGATAGAATAGTTCCTACTGTAGTAATGGGTGGAGATGTCTCTGTTGTAGTACTGGATGATGTTGTCTCTGTTTCAGTACTTGATGGAGCTGTATCTGTGGTAGTTACGGATTTAGTTATCTCCGCTGTTGTAATAGACAGAGTCGTCTCTGAAGTAGTACTGGATTGAATTGTTTCCGTTGTAGTAAGAGATGGAGCTTTCTCTGTTGTAGTACTGGATGGGGTTGTATTAGCTGTAGTATTTGATTGAGTTGTCTCTGTTATAATACTGGATGGAGTTTTATCTGCGGTGGTAACGGATTGATTTAACTCCGTTGTAGTAAACGACGGAGTTGTCTGTGAAGATGTACTGGATTGAGTTGTCTTCGTTGAAGTACTGGATGGAATTGTTTCTGTTGTAGAAATGGATGGCGTTGTTTCCGTTGTTATAAAAGATAGAGTTGTCTCTGTGGTAGTAATGGATGAAGTTGATACTGTTGTAGTAATAGATGCAGTTGTCTCTGTAGGAGTACTTGCTGTAGTATTCTCTGTTACAGTACTGATTGGTATTGTCTCTATGGAAGTAATGGATGAAGTTGTCCCTGTGAAAGTACTGGATTGAGTTGTCGCCGTTGTAGTTATATATGGAGTTGTTTCTGTTGTAGTACTGAATGGAGTTGTCTCTGTTATTGTACTGGATGGATTTGTCTCCCTTGTAGTTAATGGTGTTGTCTCCGTGGTAGAAAACGATAGAATAGTTTTTACTGTAGTAATGGATGGAGTTGCCTCTGTTGTAGTACTGGATGATGTTGTCTCTGTTCCAGTACTTGATAGGGCTGTATCTGTGGTCGTAACGGATTGAGTTATCTCCGTTGGTGTTATAGACGGTGTCGTCTCTGTAGAAGTACTGGATTGCGTTGTCTCCGGTGTAGTAAGAGATGGAGTTTTGTCTGTTGTAGTACTGGATGGGGTTGTATTTGCTGTAGTATTTGATTGAGTTGTCTCTGTTGTAGTACTGGATGGAGTTGTATCTGCGGTGGTAACGGATTGATTTATCTCCGATGTTGTAAACGACGGAGTTGTCTGTGAAGAAGTACTGGATTGAGTTGTCTCCGTTGAAGTACTGGATGGAGTTGTTTTTTTTGAAGAAATGGATGGCGTTGTTTCCGTTGTTATAAAAGATAGAGTTGACTCTGTGGTAGTAATGGATGGAGTTGACACAGTTGTAGTAATAAATACAGTTGTCTCTGTAGGAGTACTGGCTGTAGTATTCTCTGTTACAGTACTGAGTGGTATTGTCTCTGTGGAAGTAATGGATGGAGTTGTCTCTGCTAAAGTACTGGATTGAGTTGTCTCCGTTGTAGTTATATATGGAGTTGTTTCTTTTGTAGTACTAGATGGAGATGTCTCTGTTATTTTACTGGATTTAGATGTCTCTCTTGTAGTTGATGGTGTTGTCTTCGTGGTAGAAAACGACAGAGAAGTTCCTACTGTAGTAACAGATGGAGATGTCTCTGTACTGGATGATGTTGTCTCTGTTTCAGTACTTGATAGGGCTGTATCTGTGGTAGTTACGGATTGAGTTATCTCCGTTGTTGTAATAGACGGAGTCGTCTTTGAAGTAGTACTGGCTTGAGTTGTCTCCGTTGAAGTAAGAAATGGAATTTTCTCTGTTGTAGTACTGGATGGGGTTGTATTTGCTGTAGTATTTGATTGAGTTGTCTCTGTTATAGTACTGGATGGAGTTGTATCTGCGGTGGTAACGAATTGATTTATCTCCGTTTTAGTAAACGACGTAGTTGTCTTTGAAGATGTACTGGATTGAGTTGTCTCCGTTGAAGTACTGGATGGAATTGTTTCTATTGTAGAAATGGATGGCGTTGTTTCCGTTGTTATAAAAGATAGAGTTGTCTCTGTGGTAGTAATGGATGGAGTTGACACTGTTGTAGTGATAGATGCAGTTGTCTCTGTAGGAGTACTGGCTGTAGTATTCTCTGTTACAGTACTGAGTGGTATTGTCTCTGTGGAAGTAATTGATGGAGTTTTCTCTGCTAAAGTACTGGATTGAGTTGTCTCCGTTGTAGTTATATATGGAGTTGTTTCTTTTGTAGTACTGGATGGAGTTGTCTCTGTTATTGTACTGCATGGAGTTGTCTCTATTGTAGATGATGGGGTTATCTCCGTGGTAGAAAACGATAGCGTAGTTCCTACTTTAGTAATGGATGGAGTTGTCTTTGTTGTAGTACTGGATGATGTTGTCTCTGTTGCAGTACTTGATGGAGCTGTATCTGTGGTAGTTAAGGATTGAGTTATCTCCGTTTTTGTTATAGATGGAGTCGTCTCTGAAGTAGGACTGGATTGAGTTGTCTCCGTTGTAGTAAGAGATGGAGTTTTCTCAGTTGTACTACTGAATGGGGTTGTATTTGCTGTTGTATTTGATTGACTTGTCCCTGTTATAGTACTTGATGGAGTTGTATCTGCGGTGGTAACGGATTGATTTATCTCCGTTGTAGTAAACGACGGAGTTGTCAGTGAAGATGTACTGGATTGAGTTGTCTCCGTTGAAGTACAGGATGGAATTGTTTCTGTTGTAGAATTGGATGGCGTTGTTTCCGTTGTTATAAAAGATAGAATAGTCTCTGTGGTAGTTATGGATGGAGTTGACACTGTTGTAGTAATAGATGCAGTTGTCTCTGTAGGGGTACTGGCTGTAGTATTCTCTGTTACAGTACTGAGTGGTATTGTCTCTGTGGGAGTAATGGATGAAGTTGTCTCTGCTAAAGTACTGGATTGAGTTGTCTCCGTTGTAGTTATATATGGAGTTGTTTCTTTTGTAGAACTGGATGGAGATGTCTCTGTTATTGTACTGGAGTGAGTTGTCTCTCTTGTAGTTGATGGTGTTGTCTCCGTGGTAGAAAACGATAGAATAGTTCCTACTTTAGTAATGGATGGAGTTGTCTCTGTTGTAGTACTGGATGATGTTGTCTCTGTTGCAGTACTTGATGTAGCTGTATCTGTGGAAGTTACGGATTGAGTTATCTCCGTTGTTGTAATAGACGGAGTCGTCTCTGAAGTAGTACTGGCTTGAGTTGTCTCCGTTGAAGTAAGAGATTGAGTTTTCTCTGTTGTAGTTCTGGATGGGGTTGTATTTGCTGTAGTATTTGATTGAGTTGTCTCTGTTAAAGTACTGGATGGAGTTGTATCTGCGGTGGTAACGGATTGATTTATCTCCGTTGTAATAAACGAAGGATTTGTCTGTGAAGATGTACTGGATTGAGTTGTCTCCGTTGAAGTACTGGATGGAGTTGTTTCTGTTGTAGAAATGGATGGCGTAGTTTCCGTTGTTATAAAAGATAGAGTTGTCTCTGTGGTAGTAATGGATGGAGTTGATACTGGTGTAGTAATAGATGCAGTTGTCTCTGTAGGAGTACTGGCTGTAGTATTCTCTATTACAGTACTGAGTGGTATTGTCTCTGTTGAAGTAATGGATAGAGTTGTCGCTGTGAAAGTACTGGATTGAGTTGTCTTCATTGTAGTTATAAATGGAGTTGTTTCTTTTGTAGTACTGGATGGAGTTGTATCTGTTATTGTACTGGATTGAGTTGTCTCTCTAGTAGACGATGTTGTTGTTTCCTTGGTAGAAAACGATAGAGTAGTTTCTACTGTAGTAATGGATGGGGTTGTCTCTGTTGTAGTACTGGATGATGTTTTCTCTGTTTTAGTACTTGATGGAGCTGTATCTTTGGTCGTCACGGATTGAGTTATATCCGTTGTTGCTATAGACGGTGTCGTCTCTGAAGTAGTATTGGATTGAGTTGTCTCCGGTGTAGTAAGAGATGGAGTTTTCTCTGTTGTAGTACTGGATGGAGTTGTATTTGCTGTAGTATTTGATTGAGTAGTCTCTGTTGTAGTACTGGATGGGGTTGTATCTGCGGTGTTAACGGATTGAGTTATCTCCGTTTTAGTAAGCGACGGAGTTGTCTGTGAAGAAGTACTGGATTGAGTTGTCTCCGTTGAAGTACTGGAGGGAGTTTTTTCTGTTGTAGAAATGGATGTCGTTGTTTCCGTTGTTATAAAAGATAGAGTTGTCTCTGTGGTAGTAATGGATGGAGTTGACACTGTTGTAGTAATAGCTGCAGTTGTCTCTGTAGGAGTACTGGCTGTAGTATTCTCTGTTTCAGTACTGAGTGGTATTGTCTCTGTGGAAGTAATGGATGGAGTTGTCTTTGCTAAAGTACTGGATTGAGTTGTCTCCGTTGTAGTTATATAGGGAGTTGTTTCTTTTGTAGTTCTGGATTGAGTTTTCACTGTTATTGTACTGGATGGAGTTGTCTCTATTGTAGTTGATGGTGTTGTCTCCGTGTTAGAAAACGATAGAGTAGTTCCTACTGTAGTAATGGATGGAGTTGTCTCTGTTGTAGTACTGAATGATGTTTTCTCTGTTTTTGTACTTGATGGAGCTGTGTCTGTTGTAGCTACGGATTGAGTTATCTCCGTTTTTGTAATAGACGCAGTCGTCTCTAAAGTAGTACTGGATTGAGTTGTCTCCGTTGTAGTAAGAGATGGAGTTTTCTCTGTTGTAGAACTGGATGGTGTTGTATTTGCTGTAGTATTTGATTGAGTTGTCTCTGTTATAGTACTGAATGGAGTTGTATCTGCGGTGGTAACGGATTGATTTATCTCCGTTGTAGTTAACGACGGAGTTGTCTGTGAAGATGTACTGGATTGAGTTGTCTCCGTTGAAGTACTGGATGAAATTGTTTCTGTTGTAGAAATGGCTGGCGTTGTTTCCGTTGTTATAATAGATGGAGTTGTCTCTGTGGTAGTAATGGATGGATTTGACACTGTTGTAGTAATAGATGCAGTTGTCTCTGTAGGAGTACTCGCATTCTCTGTTACAGTACTGAGTGGTATTGTTTCTGTGAAAGTAATGGAAGGAGTTTTATCTATGAAAGTACTGGATTGAGTTGTCTCCGTTGTAGTTACATATGGAGTTGTTTCTTTTGTAGTATTGGATGGATTTGTCTCTGTTATTGCACTAGATGGAGTGGTCTCACTTGTAGTTGATGGCGTTGTCTCCATGGTAGAATACGATAGAGTAGTTTCTACTAGAGTAATAGATGGAGTTGTCTCTGCTGTAGTATTGGATGATGTTGTCTCTGTTTCAGTACTTGATGGAGCTGTATCTGTAGTAGTAACGGATTGAGTTATCTCCGTTGTTGTAATAGACGGAGTCGTCTCTGAAGTAGTACTGGATTGATGTGTCCCCGTTGTAGTAAGAGATAGAGCTTTCTCTGTTGAAGTACTGTATTGAGTTGTATTTGCAGTAGTATTTGATTGAGTTGTCTCTGTTGAAGTACTGGATGGAGTTGTATCTGCGGTGGTAACGGATTTATTTATCTCCGTTGTAGTAAACGACGGAGTTGTCTGTAAAGAAGTACTGGATTGAGTTGACTTCGTTGAAGTACTGGATGGAGTTGTCTCTGTTCTAGTACTGGATGGAGTTGTATCTGCGGTGGAAACGGATTGAGTTATCTCCGTTGTAGTAAACGACGGAGTTGTCTGTAAAGAAGTACTGGATTGAGTTGTCTCCGTTGCAGTACTGGATGGATTTGTTTCAGTTGTATAAATGGATGGCGTTGTTTCCGTTGTTATAAAAGATAGAGTTGTCTCTGTGGTAGTAATGGATGCAGTTGCCACTGTGGTAGTATTTGATACAGTTGTATATGTAGGAGTACTGGCTGTAGTATTCTCTGTTACAGTACTGGATGGTATTGTCTCTGTGGCAGTAATGGATGGAATTGTTGTAGTACTGGATGGAGTTGTCTCCGTTGTAGTACTATACGGAGTTGTTTCTTTTGTAGTACAGGATGGAGTTGTCTGTGTTATTATACTGGATGGAGTTGTCTCTCTACTAGTTGATGGTGTTGTCTCCGTGGTAGAAAACGATAGAGTAGTTCCTACTGTAGTAATGGATTGAGTTGTCTCTGTTGAAGTACTGGATGTTGTTGTCTCTTTTGTAGAAATTGGTGGAGTTCTATCTGTTGTCGTGAAGGATTGAGTTATATCCGTTGTTGTAATAGGCGGAGTTCTCCCTGAAGTAGAACTCGATTGAATTGTCTTCCTTGTAACAAGAGACGGAGTTTTCTCTTTTGTGGTACTGGATGGAGTTGAATTTGCTGTAGTATTTAATGGAGTTGTCTCTGTTACAGTATTTGATTGAGTTGTATCTGCGGTGGTAATGGATTGAGTTATCTCCGTTGTAGTAAACGACGGAGTTATCTGTGATGTAGTACTTGATTGAGTTGTCTCCGTTGTAGTACTGGATGGAGTTGTCTCTGTTGTACTAATGGATGGTGTTGTATCCGTTGTAATTATTGATGGAGTGGTCTCAGTTGTAGAAATAGACGGAGGTGTCCCTGTTGTAGTATTGAATGGAGTTGTCTCCGCTGCAGTATTCAATGGAGTTATCCCCGTTGTAGTAACTGATGACGTAGTCTTCATTTTTGTAGAGGATGGTGTTGTCTCCGTTGCAGTTAAAGCTGGAGAAGTCTCTGCTGTAGTAATGGATGGAATTGTTTCTTTTTGAGTACTGGATGATGTTGTCTCTGTTGAAGTACTGGATTGAGTTGTCTCTGGTGAAGTAGCGGATTGTGTTATCTCCGTTGTAGTAATAGATGCAGTTGTCTGTGATGTAAAACTCGATGGAGGTGTCTCCGTTGTAGTAACATATGGAGTTGTCCCTGTTGTAGCACTGGATGTAGTTGTCTCTGTTGTAGTACTTGATGGAGTTGTCTCCGTTGTGTTTATGTATAGAGATGTCTCTGTTGTAGTAATCGATGCAGTTGTATTTATTGTAGTACTGGACGGCGGTGTCTCCTTTGTAGTAATGGATGTAATTGTCTCCGTTGTAGTCATTGATGTAGTTGTCTCTATTGTAGTACTTGATGCAGTTGTCTCCGTTGTTGTAAAGGATGGTGTTGTATCCGTTGTAGCTATAGATGGAGTTGTTTCTGTCGTAGTAATGGATGGAGTTGCCACAGTGGTAGTAATTGATACAGTTGTCTCTGCAGAAGAACTGGCTGTAGTATTCTCTGTTACAGTACTGGATGGTATTGTCTTTGTGGTAATAATGAATGGAGTTGTCTCTGTTATAGTACTGGATTGAGTTGTCTCTGTTGTAGTAATATATCGAGTTGTTTCTTTTCTAGTACTGAATGGAGTAGTCGATGTTGTTGTCTCCGTGGTAGAAAAAGATACAGTAGTTTCAACTGTGGTAATGGATGGAGTTGTTTCTGTTGTAGTACTGGATGTTGTTGTCTCTGGTGTAAACATGGATGGATTTGTATATGTGGTAGAAACGGATTGAGTTATCTCCGGTGTTGTAATAGACGGAGTTGTCTCTGAAGTAGAACTGGATTGAGTTGTATCCGTTGAAGAAAGAGATGGGGTTTTCTCTGTTGTAGTACTGGATAGATTTGTATTTGCTGTAGTACTTGATGGAGTTGTCTTTGTTGTAGTACTGGATGGAGTTATATTTGCGGTGGTAACGGATTGAATTCTCCCCGTTGTAGTAAGCGACGGAGTTTTCTGTAGAGAAGTACTGGATTTAGTTGTCTCCGGTGTAGTACTGGATGGAGTTGCCTCTATTGTAGTAATGGATGGCATTGTCTCCGTTGTAGTAATTGATGGAGGTGTCTCTGTTGTAAAACTGAATGGAGTTGTCTCCGTTACAGTACTCATCGGAGGTTTCCCCGGTGCAGTTATTGATGGCGTTGTCTCAGTTTTTGTAAAGGATGGTGTTATCTCCATTGTAGTTAAAGATTGAGTAGTCTCTGCTGTAGAAATGGGTGGCATTGTCTGTATTTTAGTACTGGATGATGTTGTCCCTGTTGTAGTACTGGATAAAATTGTCTCTGGTGTAGTAACGGATTGAATTATCTCTGTTGAAGTAATAGATGCAGTTGTCTCTAATGAAAAACTCGATAGAGGTGTCTCCGTTGTTGTAAAAGATGGAGTTGTTCCTACTGTAGTACTGTATGGAGTTGTCTCTGCTGTAGTACTTGTTTGAGTTGTCTCTGTTGTAGTACTGGATGGAGTTGTCTCTGTTGTAGAAATGGATGGAGTTGTATCTGTGGAAGCAACGGATTGAGTTATCTCCGTTGTTGTAATAGACGAAGTTTTCTGTGAAGTAGATCTGGATTGAGTTGTCTCCGTTGTAGTAAGAGATGGAGTTTTCTCTGTTGTAGTTCTGGATGGAGTTGTATTTGTTGTAGTATTTGATGGAGTTGTCTCTGTTATAGTACTGGATTGAGTTGTATCTGCGGTGGTAACGGATTGATTTATCTCTGTTGTAGTAAACGACGGAGTTGTCTGTGAAGTAGTACTGGATTGAGTTGTCTTCGTTGTAGTTCTGGATGCAGTTGTCTCCGTTGTAGTACTGGATGGAGTTGTCTCTGTTGTATTAATATATGCAGTGGTCTTTGGTGAACGACTCGATTGAAATGTCTGCGTTGTAGTAATGGATGGAGCGGTCTCCGTTGTAGTACTGTATGGAGTTGTCTCTGTTGTAGTATTTGATCGCGTTGTCTCCGTTGTATTATTTGATAGAGTGGTCTCAGTTGTAAAAATAGAGGGAAGTGTCTCAGTTCTAATACTGAATGGAGTTTTCACTGCGCTAGTACCAGATGGTACTGTATCAGACGTACTATTGTATGTATTTGTATCACTTGTAGAACTGGATGGAGTTGCCAATGTTGTAGTACTCGAAGTTATTGTTTCAGTTGTAGTACTGGATATAGTTTCCAAAATGTCGGTACGAGATTGCGTAGCAACAACTGCAGTACTGGATGGTGAAGAGGTTCCTGTAGTAGTGTGTGTGTTATTTAAAGCTGTATTGCTGGCAGGATCTGTAGCAGCTGTTGCACTGGATAAAACAGCCTCTGTTGTTTTTACTGTGTTTGAATCTGTTGTTGATGCATCACTTAGTTCTGAGCCTAAAGAAATTAAGGTGAGAAAACAACGGTAAGCTACAATGACTCTGCTGACTTCGCTAAGTCCAGATCAAATCCAATGTTATGTGCATCACAAGTGTAACATGAGTATGCATGTATTATACTTTTATACTCTTTTATCGATCAAATGTGGAACGTCGGTTCTTGCATTTCAACCACGAAAGAATTTGTCATTCTGCAATAACAGTTCATAAACACAGAATTTTCAGAGTACAGAGCGTTCAACTCTTCTAGATTGTGCACTTTTAAGGTATGTGCAGTATACATTCGATGATCGACCATATAATTTATAATTATGAGTGTATCAATACATGACAAAGGCTCATTATCAATCGTACGGAGTTTTAAAAAAATGAAATTGAATAGTAAGGATAATTGCATATCGTTTGCCAATGATTTGAACTTGTCCAATAAATAAGACGCATTCGTTGGATTACGAGCTTTAATTAAATGTTTCAGAACCACACTATGTCAACTTCATGTAAAGATCAGAATAATCACGTGTGTGATGGCATTATAAGTACTGCATTTCAATCTTCAAAGACAAACGTCGAATATGAAGCCTGAGAAGTTGTATGTTAAGTCAAAAGAAGTAGTTCGAAACAAAACCATATATCGAAGTTGACCATTTTATCTGAAGTCGGTCATTTTGGATTTTTCCGAAGTAAATATGTTTAAAACAATATGTGTCGATGCATTATGGTTATCAAGGGTTACTTTCCGTAAAACCCGCTGCACACAAAAACACAATTCTAAGATGGCTGCCAGCGGTCATCTTGAAAATAATATCATTATGAGCCGCGCTCAGGGAAAATGGGGTTTTAATGTATGTGCGTAAACACGGGCGTTAATCACGCGCGCCTCTTTTTGAAATGCATTAATAAATGAGCAAATGTTACTTCCTAGGTGTTGCTCAGGCCCGGATGTTTTGAAATTTGATGGATAATTTTACACGGTGATAAGTTTTTTCTGTGTTACGAGAAAATTCCCATCCAATATCGCTAACGGCATCAAACGATTGCGTACAACATACATTAGATGCTGCATGCACACAAATATTGGCTTCTTGCGACGTAGTAGATAATTTTGCATTTTTCCAAAAGAGATGGAGCCAATGCTTAGGAGATGGCGCTAATGATAGGTGGTGGCGCCAATACAGGATGTATCAATTAACAGTCGTATCGCAATGAAATTATCACATGACGTACATTTGATAGATAATGTTATTTAATTTATTTTTCAACGTACATACGAAGGCCCAAATCTTTACAAAACATCAACACATTCTATAATAAATAAGATGTAGTTTTTAAAAATATAAGCAATCAAACCAATTAAGATCAACATGAATAAAACATATTGTACGATAGATACCAACAATTTTTAATACTCAATAAAACCAATAACTTAATGTTCAACATTATCAAAATAATTCATCGACAGCAATATTTATATACAGTATGATAATTCACGAATTAAATATAAGATAATACTTCTTCTTGAAACGAAGATTTGTGTCACTTAATCCAAATGCTTAATTTAATAAAAGGCCAAGGTCGATGAATCTTTATTAGGCTAATATATGTTGTTTTTCCCACTATCAACTCCAAAAAATGAAGATAGCTCGGTCTTTTTCCGTTAACTTTTTTGTATAATACATGTTAAATGTTCTTATCTTATAAGGACGAACGTTTAAATCCATCAAGACATTATAAGAAAACTACTATTTCTAATTAAACACGCACGCGACACAAATGTGCTGAAGTCGTCAACTTACAAAAAATAATGCAAGTCCCATAAACATAATAGAAACCATAACATAAAATATTTCACTTTAAAATAGCTATAAATGTGGATTGGCGCCACCTCCTAATCAGAGTTCCACCTCCTTGGCATTGGCTCCATCTCTTTTTGAAAAATGCAAATTTATCTATTAGATCGGCTAGAAGATGATGTTTTGTGCAGGCATTCACTTGAACAGGTTCAACGCAATCGTTTTATGTAATGAGCGATTTAATTGGTAGGAAAATTGCTCGTCACACAGGCAAAAGACATCGATTTGCTTTTACGAATTCTACATGCCACAACTTATAAAGGTCCTCACGTTTCCAAATGGGTTTTGATTGTATGTTTCTGTACATCTTTGAATTTATAACCGCTGAATCGCACTACATTGGCCGATTATTAAAAATAATACTAAACATGTTGAAAAAAAAACATATAAAACCAAATCACCCTGTAAAATTATCCGTTAAAACGTTTGACGGTGTGGCCCGTTTTACTATATCGCTACAGCGTCTCTATGAGGCACTCTTAAAAATATTTATTGTTGAGGGTAATACGCATTTCACGTCATTGAATGTTTACCTAGGTCATATTTGCATAGCATGTGTATTGTTTTCCTTAATTATTAAACACGAGTACGTTTAGTATATGTGCCTATGTAATGTAAAAATGACTGTGTTTTTCTTTACTTTGTTCTCGCAATACTTATGTTATTTAAAAGAAAAAAACAAAATAATGTGGTGAAAATACTGAAAAGAATCACGTTGGTGTATATGTTCATGCTGTCATAAATATAAGCGCGTAAGACAATGCCATTACGGTGGGCAGTATTTATTTGCAACACTATGAGATGGATTCTACAAAGTTTCTGTAATTAAACATCCGGGCCTGAGCGCCACCTCGGAAGTAGCATTGGCTCATTTATCAATGCATCTCAAAAAAGAGATGGCGCGCGTGATTAACGGCCTTGGTAAAGTTCCGTCGCAGTCCGCACAGGCTATTCAGAGGCAACATTTCCCGCTTTAATCGAATTTTTCGTTTAACGAAAGTCTCTTTTCATTGAAAATCCAATTTAGTCGGAGAGTGTCGTCCCTGAAAAGCGTGATCAGACTGCATGGGCTAATCAGGGACGACAATGTACGCACTAGAAATATCCCACTGAACATAATAAGCGGGAATAAAAGACAGACTTAAAACAAATCCAAGATTGCCGCAAATCGGTCTTTTTGAATGATATTGTGACTGGGTATATGGCACGCATTACGTCTCCTTTCAAATATGAAGCGCGCGAGTTTAAATCTAATTCGCACACATATTAAGAAGTAATTTAACATTAATCATTAATATAAACTAACCAAACGACAAGTTGACAAACATTATTCCCCTTGAACTTCGTGTAATTTCACTTCATTTCAGTCTTGACCGTTACTCTTGTCTAATGATGTGCGTAAAAGTACAATGTTTTTTTATAATTTAACCATAAATTAAGAGACTGCAAATTAATTATTAAAACAATAAAGCATCCTCTTGACATGCCAATTTAAATCTGAAGCCTCTGTAGCCTAGAGGTAGATTATTGTTTTTACCGGGTTCGACCCCTGCGAAATGCAAACTTTGTATTCGTTTTCTTGCTTTTATAATTTTTATAATTATTTTAGACTATTCCAAATAATAAAATTTTGTTGATAAATACATTGTAACTAAATTACATTTTTAGAAAATAAGAAAAATAGTGTGAAGAGAACCTTTATTTCTCCAGTCGAAATACCCCCTGCCTTTAACTGTAACAATATGGAAAGCGCATTTTATTTACAACGCTTAGTTGAATTATGCCTTCCTGATGTGTGTAGGTACGATTTTAAACATTGTGTTTGTTGAGTTTCGAGTTGATTATGAATTATCCATCATTTTCCACATTGAACATATGTAAGCATAATTTGTCTTGTCGATGTAATTCTTAATATTATTACTAAGGTGAGCACAATTAAGTATTTCGAATCCAATTTGTTTTCTTGTAAACTGATGTACTACATGTTTTTTATACTTTGCCGCATCGAACAAAATATATGTCGAACATATAAAATTCTTAACTGCAGCATGTTATGGGCATAGTCATTTGTAACAAACGTGAGAATTGTGTTACATGCTTCCACCGTTCAATTTTAATCCGTTCTTAATATAAGTATTCGACCAAACAAGTGTGTTGCTAAATCCGAAAGCGAATGATCAAAAACACTTCATACGGTTATGTAGTCCTAATACAGAAAACTAATCCGCCTTACAACTTTGACAGATAAATTTTAATGATCACATACCCGCGAATTCATTAATTGCTGATGTAAAAATTTGAGTTTCATGTGTTAATGGTCTTCAGCACTTGTGTAAAACGCCATTTATAGCGTAGAGACTTTTCCACGTCTACGACGTGTTCGATTAAACGGACGTGTTAACTGACTTGTCTATATAATATTGTTTGTAAGTAAGTGTCTTCAAATGGCTTATTTTATAAACACATGTGTTACAGTAAGACAAAGAAGAAAACGCGAAAATTAAATAAAGTTGCAACCATTGAGCTGTTATATTGGGTCCTAACGATCAATGCAAATACAACTCCTACACCATCCGCCCATTCTGACTGGTTGCGGATGCATTTTTCTTCATACATGCAATCAAAGTGAGGTAAGCCATTCACACAAACCCTACAGCTCGATGGCTATCCAAAACACTCAACATATCTCACTGACAGATCGGTGTATTATAGGACAGTTCGGCCTCAAAACTACGTAATAATGCAAAGTGATGTTGTTCACGGAACACTATGGTATTTGTGTTAATAAAAAATATATTGGAACTCGTCCTTTCGAGATTATGGTTGTTACATTTATATTAAAAGTACGAAGATACTGAAAAAATATGTGTCTCATCTTTAAATTTTCATGATATTTTTTTCTGAACAGACAGTAGCGGTCGGACGGGTTGTTGGTCGATATATCAAAACCGTGGTCCTTTGTTGTTATTCGAAATTATTTTTATGATTCAATGTTTTTTCTGCAATTTGTTTTCACTTCAGTACGACATAATTTACATTATAACTAAACTCTTGGTAGAAGGAGGCTTTCTTTGACATCGTGTTAATCAATTTAATATCTTTGCCATACTGGTATCGGCTTTTTGATGATGCTTGTATCAATGTAGGTCCAATCCTTGTGCACACATGCACTTTTTATTAACCAAAGTAAGTATAAAATGTGGTTTGTATCACTGTAAGTCCAATCCGTATGCACACATGTACTTCTTATTAATTAAAGTAAATAAGAAAGTCTGTTTGTATCACTGTATGTCCAATCCTTTTGTACACATGAACTTCTTATTAGCCAAAGTTGGTATTTGCAATAAAGTGTTTAAACTAAAATTTCGCATCTCGTATCTTGGACTCTTTCTCATAATAAGGATTTTAGTTCTCCTCATATCATGTCCAATATTTAAATGTTATCGACTTTTGCCATGACGCCTCGACATCAAGTTGATTAGTAGAAACCTAACAACGATGACCATTCGAACATAAATGTGCTTCAAAAAATCAATAGAATAAAACGTTCTTTTATAACAAATCTTTTAAACCAACCAAACAAACACTACTTACACGTGAGCAGAACAACAATGGCGACGATGCTACAACAGGCTAAGGACAAAGATCGGCGACTTGTAGACTGCCTCCGGTTGAATATGCGATATGCGTGCGCAGTGTTGATGCGTCGAGACAAAATGTTTCTGACAGGAACTGTTGCCACTAAAGAAAGGAACAATTCCACGGAAGGATGGTAGTGAAGACGTCGTTGCGAAACTTTCTTGTCGTTGCGAGAAGTACACGATTCTGTCCTTTCTATCCTCTGGTTCGGCAACTCGACACATTTGACATCGTCCACCTGGAGTGTAATATCGAATTAATAATCGTTGAATTTCATATTTACAGACAATCCCGTACGATTCGCAGTATGCTCCATGCGATAAACGTTATAAAAAGTATTACACTCAAGCATTGTAGTCTATATATACTAAGAAAAGAATCCGTCGAATAACGATGTAAATTTAGGCAGCAAGATTATTTTCCGGATGTTCGGAAAATTTGTGTATGAATCATCACAATTTAATAAATATTAAACTGTTTTCTGAAAATGCTTATACATAATTAGAAAATAAATCATTATTATTAGATTGTCATTAAATTATTTACAAACAAAATAATTTAACAATAACAACATTTTATAATTGCTTACAATAGAGAACATTTTAAATTAAACACCGTTTAACACTTGCCTCAATTGAACGTGTTACAAGGAAGAATGTATTTGGTATCTTGTGTACAATAAAACTAAATAATAAAAAAACATCATAAAATATTAATACAGTTCTGTTAAATCGCCTTATCGATTATTTCTCTCCTACTAAAACAAGCACTTGTCGGTAAATTATAGGAGGAACAGCTCAAAAACTGCAAAAACTTCCGACAATTATGCCATCTTACCCTGCATGTTTTCCTGTGTTTTCGCTTGACCGGCATTTTCTATTAAGTTATCTAGTCGAAACGTTCTCGTTGTCCGTTCCTCGTCTACAAAAACAAAGATATATTTAGTTCACATGTTGGTGAATATGTTAATTACGTATCATCACTGCAGCAGTTATAAACTTTATCTCATGTGTAACACAAACATCCTTCGGAAAATCGTAACAAGCAAACAAGACCACCTCTCCTGAAAGTGGGGTCAGGAACGTCATATAACAAATAATTAGGCGCAATGATTCTTTTTAAATCAAACACATTTTAAGTATGCTTTGCGTTTGAAATAATGTGACAATTAACAACGACATAACAATAGTTGTCCATTATACACAAATATCTAATTCGTTTTTTGCACCAAATGTATATTTTAAAAAGTTCTAACTCAATACCTTTGGTAACAGTTTTTGACACTTGTGGAAAACATTCACTCGGATTAAACATATA